>NC_061508.1:280247793-280265416 GCF_022539505.1 Lolium rigidum
GTCTTGTTCTCTATATTGAAAACACACAAAAATTAGGTACTTGCATTTACTTTATTTACCTTTAGTTTATTTCATCATGTTTCCTCCTAAGTTCACTCTGAAAGACATACCGGTAGGACGAGGGTCTATAATTGGGAGAGATAATATAGAAGATTTCTTCACTCATGTTAGTACCGCTGAAGATTTTGAAGATAGACACTTGGTAGAACTTGCTCCTACTTATGAAATTGCTGTTGCTTCTTTAGTACAAATGTTGGAAACTAAATTTGTTAATCTCAATCCTATAATCCAACACATGTTTCTTACACTCGGTGATATGGAAGAGGGAGAAAAGAAAGATTTTGTTTTAGAAACCCTTCTTAAAGAATTTGGTGGTGTAGTAAGAGAGGCTAGAAAGGTCTTTATTAAATATAAGATGCTTGGCTCTTATACCAATTTTGCTAGTATCCTTGAAAAGATGGACATGGAGAGAATAAGATACACTAATAATGTTAATGATGGTGGGGAGATTAAGACAACAATACCTTGTAAGCTCCTAGGAATGAATGACGCTCTAGAAAATAACTATGGTTGGCTTGTCCCTGAAAATTTGTTTGACGAGGATAGCAAACCTAAGAATAATGAAAAGGGAGCCTCCGAAACTCACATAGATAAGATAAAATGCATAGTTGAGAAAACTCCCAACACCTATGTTGATGCTTCATCTCTCGATAATACTTGATACACACTTTCGCGCCTAGCCGAAAGGCGTTAAGAAAAGCGCTTATGGGAGACAACCCATTATTTTACTTCTGCACCTTTATTTTATATTTGAGTCTTGGAAGTTATTACTACTGTAGCAACCTCTCCTTATCTTTATTTTATTGCATTGTTGTGCCAAGTAAAGTCTTTGATAGTATAAGCCAATACTAGATTTGGATTCACTAGCAGAACAGATTTCTTGCTCGTCACGAATTTGAGCGAGTAGTCTCGGTAGAAAAATTAAAAAAATCTGCCAATTTACGTGCGTGATCCTCAGATATGTACGCAACTTTCATTCAATCTGGGAATTTTCATCTGAGCAAGTCCGGTGCCGCTTTAAAATTCGTCTTTACTGAACTGTTCCGTTTTGACAGATTCTGCCTTTTATTTCGCATTGCCTCGTTTTGCTATGTTTGATGGATTTCTTTGTTCCATTAACTTTCGGTAGCTTTGTGCAATGTCCAGAAGTGTTAAGAATGATTATGTCACCTCTGAATATATGAATTATGCACTTGACCCTCTAATGAGTTTGTTTCGAGTTTGGTGTGGAGGAAGTTTTCAAGGGTCAAGAGAGGAGGATGATACAATATGATCAAGAAGAGTGAAAGGTCAAAGCTTGGGGATGCCCCCATGGTTCATCCCTGTATATTTTAAGAAGACTCAAGCGTCTAAGCTTGGGGATGCCCAAGGCATCCCTTCTTCATCGACAACTTATCAGGTTCCTCTAGTGAAACTATATTTTTATTCCGTCACATCTTATGTGCTTTACTTAGAGCGTCTGTTTGTTTTTATTTTTGTTTTTGTTTGAATAAATTCGGATCCTAGCATTCTTTGTTTGGGAGAGAGACACGCTCCGTTGTTTCGTATGAACAAATATGTTCTTAGCTTTATCTTTAATGTTCATTGCGAAAGTTGGACTATTTCATTCATTGTTATATGGTTGGAAACGGAAAATGCCGCATGTGGTAAATGGTAAAATGTCTTGAATAATGTGATACTTGGCAATTGTTGTGCTCATATAGATCTTGTTTAAGCTCTTGCATCATGTACCTTGTACTCATTAATGAATAACTACATAGAGCTTGTTAAAATTTGGTTTGCATGATTGATCTCTAGAGTCTAGATATTTTCACGGTTGATGTGTTTGAACAACAAGGAGACAATATAAAGTCTTATAATAGTTACAATATGTTCATATGTGAGCTTTGCTGCACCTTTTATACTTGAGTTTGCTTCAAACAACCTTGCTAGCCTAGCCTTGTATTGAGAGGAATTCTTCTCGTGCATCCAAATCCTTGAGCCAATAACCATGCCATTTGTGTCCACCATACCTACCTACCACATGGTATTTCTCCGCCATTCCAAAGTAAATTACTTGAGTGCTACCTTTAAAATTTCTATTCTTTGCCTTTACAATATATAGCTCATGGGAAAGTAGCCTTAAAAACTATTGTGGTGAAGAATATGTACTTATGTGTCTTATTTCTTAATAAGTTGCTTGTTGAGCGGTAACCATGTTTCTGGGGACGCCATCAACTCTTTTACCTTTGTTGAATATCATGTGAGTTGCTATGCATATTCGTCTTGTCTGAAGTAAGGGCGATTTTCATAATCAAGTGGTTTGAGTATGCATACTGTTAGAGAAGAACATTGGGCCGCTAACTAAAGCCATGATTCATGGTGGAAGTTTCAGTGTGGACAATCAATCCTCAATCTCTTATGAGAATTTTAATTGTTGTTGAATGCTTATGCATTAAAGAGGAGTCCATTATCTGTTGTCTATGTTGTCCCGGTATGGATGTCTAAGTTGAGAATAATCAAAAGCGAGAAATCCAATGCGAGCTTTCTCCTTAGACCTTTGTACAGGCGGCATAGAGGTACCCCTTTGTGACACTTGGTTGAAACATATGCTATGCAATGATAATCCGTGTTAATCCAAGCTAATTAGGACAAGGTGCGAGCACTATTGGTATACTATGCATGAGGCTTGCAACTTATAGGATATATTATACATAACACATATGCTTTATTACTACCGTTGACAAAATTGTTTCTTGTTTTCAAAATGAAAAGCTCTAGCACAAATATAGTAATCAATGCTTCCCTCTGCGAAGGGCCCATCTTCTACTTTATTGTTGAGTCAGTTTGCCTATTATTTCTATCCCAGAAGCAAACACTTGTATCAACTGTGTGCATTGATTCTTACATGTTTACCTATTGCACTTGTTATATTGCTTTGTGTCGACAATTGTCCATGAGATATACATGTTGAAGTTGAAAGCAACCGCTGAAACTTATATCTTCCTTTGTGTTGCTTCAATGCCTTTACTTTGAATTTATTGCTTTATAAGTAACTCTTATGCAAGTCTTATTGATGCTTGTCTTGAAAGTATTATTCATGAAAAGTCTTTGCTATATGATTCATTTGTTTACTCATTATCTTAATCATTGCTTCGAATCGCTGCATTCATCTCATATGCTTTACAATAGTATGATCAAGATTATGATAGCATGTCACTTCAGAAATTATCTTTGTTATCGTTTACCTACTCGAGGGCGAGTAGGAACTAAGCTTAGGGATGCTTGATACGTCCCAAACGTATCTATAATTTCTTATGTTCCATGCTACTTTTATGATGATACTCACATGTTTTATACACATTATATGTCATTATTATGAATTTTCCGGCACTAACCTATTGACGAGATGCCAAAGAGCCGATTCGTTGTTTCTGCTGTTTTTGGTTTCGAAATCCTAGTAAGGAAATATTCTCGGAATTGGACGAAATCAACGCCCAGGGTCCTATTTTTGCACGAAGCTTCCAGAAGTCCGAAGGGGAGACGTAGTGGGGCCACGGGGCGCCGCCACAGTAGGGCGGCGCGGCCAACAGGGGGCCCGCGTGGCCCTGTTGTGTGGGCCCCTCGTGACCCTCCCGACTCTGCCCTTCCGCCTACTTAAGGTCTTCGTCGCGAAACCCCCGCATCCGAGAGCCACGATACGGAAAACCTTCCAGAGACGTCGCCGCCGCCAATCCCATCTCGGGGGATTCAGGAGATCGCCTCCGGCACCCTGCCGGAGAGGGGAATCATCTCCCGGAGGTCTCTTCATCGCCATGATCGCCTCCGGATCGATGTGTGAGTAGTCCACCCCTGGACTATGGGTCCATAGCAGTAGCTAGATGGTTGTCTTCTCCTCTTGTGCTATCATGTTTAGATCTTGTGAGCTGCCTATCATGATCAAGATCATCTATTTGTAATCCTACATGTTGTGTTTGTTGGGATCCGATGAATATTGAATACTATGTCAAATTGATTATCAATCTATCATATATGTTATTTATGTTCTTGCATGCTCTCTGTTGCTAGTAGAGGCTCGGCCAAGTTGATACTTGTGACTCCAAGAGGGAGTATTTATGCTCGATAGTGGGTTCATGCCTCCATTAAATCTAGGACGAGTGACGAAAGTTCTAAGGTTGTGGATGTCTTGTTGCCACTAGGGATAAAACATCGATGCTTTGTCTAAGGATATTTGTGTTGATTACATTACGCACCATACTTAATGCAATTGTCCGTTGTTTACAACTTAATATCGGAAGGGGTTCGGATGATAACCTGAAGGTGTACTTTTTAGGCATAGATGCATGCTGGATAGCGGTCTATGTACTTTGTCGTAATGCCCTGATTAGATCTCATAGTACTCATCATGATATATGTATGTGCATTGTTATGCCTTCTTTATTTGTCAATTGCCCAACTGTAATTTGTTCACCCAACATCTCGCTTATCTTATGGGAGAGACACCACTAGTGAATTGTGGACCCCGGTCCTATTCTTTACATCCGAAATACAATCTATCGCAATTGTTCTTTACTCGTTCTTCGCAAACAACCATCATCATCCACACTATACATCTAATCCTTTGTTTACAGACAAGCCGGTGAGATTGACAACCTCACCGTTACGTTGGGGCAAAGTTCCGTGATTGTGTTGTGCGGGTTCCACGTTGGCGCCGGAATCCCCGGTGTTGCGCCGCACTACACTCCGCCACCAACAACCTTCAACGTGCTTCTTGGCTCCTACTGGTTCGATAAACCTTGGTTTCTTACTGAGGGAAACTTGCTGCTGTACGCATCACACCTTCCACTTGGGGTTCCCAACGGGCGTGTGCTTTACGCGTCATCACGGCGGTTCTGGAACTTTTCTCGTATCGTGGCTTATTCTTCTAGGGTTTTCGCGACGGAGTCCTTAAGTAGGCGGAAGGGCAGCCTCGGAGGGGCCCTGGTGGGCCCACACAGTAGGGGGGCGCGCCCCACCCCTTGGCCGCGCCGCCCTAGCGTGTGGGGCCCCCGGCTCCCTCTCGGTCTCTCTCCGGTGTTCCGGAAGCTTCGTGCAAAAATAAGATACTGGGCGTTGATTTCGTCCAATTCCAAGAATATTTCCTTACTAGGATTTCTAAAACCAAAAACAGCGAAAAACGAGAACCGGCACTTCGGCATCTCGTCAATAGGTTAGTTCCGGAAAATGCATAATAATGACATATAATGTGTATAAAACATGTGAGTATCATCATAAAAGTAGCATGGAACATAAGAAATTATAGATACGTTTGAGACGTATCAATGATTCCCCTCTCCGGCAGGGTGCCGGAGGCGATCTCCTGAATCCCCCGAGATGAGATTGGTAGCGGCGGCGTCTCTGGAACTTTTT
This sequence comes from Lolium rigidum, assembly GCF_022539505.1. NCBI lineage: Eukaryota > Viridiplantae > Streptophyta > Magnoliopsida > Poales > Poaceae > Lolium > Lolium rigidum. Next base: position 280,253,242 of record NC_061508.1, read on the forward strand.
CCGTATCGTGGCTCTCGGTAATAGGGTTTTCGCGACGGAGAGTTTAAGTAGGCGGAAGGGCAGAGTCGGAGGAGGCACGGGGGCCCCACACCATAGGGCGGCGCGGCCCCCTTGGCCGCGCGGCCTCGTGGTGTCGGCGCCCCGTGGCCCCACTTCGTATCCTCTTCGGTCTTCTGGAAGCTCCGTGGAAAAATAAGACCATGGGCGTTCGTTTCGTCCAATTCCGAGAATATTTCCTGTGTAGGATTTACGAAACCAAAAACAGCACAAAACAGGAACTGGCGCTTCGGCATCTCGTTAATAGGTTAGTGCCGGAAAATGTGTATAAATGATGTAAAGTGTGTATAAAACATGTGAGTATTGTCATAAAACTAGCATGGAACATAAGAAATTATAGATACGTTTGAGACGTATCAGGAGCCATTATGGTCTCCAGATCCCGCTATTGGTTATTGGTCGGAGAGGAGTCTCGACCATGTCTGCATAGTTCACGAACCGTAGGGTGACACACTTAAAGTTTGATGTCGTTTTAAGTAGATATGGAATATGGAATGGAGTTCGAATGTTTGTTCGGAGTCTCGGATGGGATCCAGGACATCACGAGGAGGTACGGAATGGTCCGGAGAATAAGATTCATATATAGGAAGTCACTTTCCAAGTTTGGAAATGATCCGGTGCATTTATGGAAGGCGCTAGAATGTTCTAGAACCTTCCGGAAGAAATCACCATGGAAGGTGGAATCCCGGTTGGACTTCACCAACCCTAACCAGCCAACCAAGTGGGAGGGTGGAGTCCATGGTGGACTCCACCTCCTTGGCCGGCCAAGCAAAGGTGGAATGGGAGAGTCCATGTCCCTCTAGGTTTCGTCCATATGGAAGTTTTTGAATTGGGGTCTTATTCGAACACTTTGGGAAAACCCTAGGGATTCCACCTACATAAAGAGGAGGAGAGGGAGGGGTAGCCACTCTTGGCCGCACCACCAAAGGGCCCCCCTGGCCGGCGCCCCTAGCCACCCCCTCTCTCCCAAACCCTAGCCTCTCTCCTCCTCTATGTTCTCTCATGGCGCTTAGGCGAAGCCCTGCCGGAGATCTCCACCACCACCGACACCACGCCGTCGTGCTGTCGGGATTCCGAGGAGGATCTACTACTTCCGCTGCCCGCTGGAACGGGTAGAAGGACGTTTTCATCAACGTGTGACCGAGTACGGAGGTGCTGCCCGACTGTGGCACCGTCAAGACCTTCTACGCGCTTTTGAAAGCGGCAAGTGATCGACTACAGCAACAACGAGATCTAATCTCGTAGGCTTTGGAAATCTTCGAGGTTTAGTCTCATGATCTTCTCGTTGCTACCATCTTCTAGATTTGATCTTGGCTTGTTATTCGTTCTTGCGGTAGGAATTTTTTTGTTTTCTATGCTACGAATCCCATCACGCTTTCCCCTTGCCGGCTTCCGTGGGACGGCGAATCCGGCTTCCGAAGATCTCGTGGAGGAAGCTGTGGCGGTTCGGTTCGACGACAGCGGTGTCCTCCGGTGTAGGCCCTACGGGGCCGGCGTTCGGCGACTTCCCGCTCGCTCGGGTCTGCTCTCGATCCAAGGCGTGAAGGAGAGTAGGAGTGGTGGCGCGCCACCGGCGGCGCCATGGGCGGTTGCGTGATCGAGTTGCAGAGGGGCGTGGGCTGTTTTTTCCATCTTTTGTAAGGTCCACTCTGTAATTATGCTGAATTAATATCAGCTCCTTTTACTCGCAAAAAAAAGAATAATATAGCAATGCAGCATCGGCTCTATTCCGGGTAGGGGATGGCGTTCGGTCATGTCTGAACAATTCGATCTTTGTATTTTGGTCGAAATATACTTTTTAATATTACAATCCGAAAAATTCAGGTACCCAACAATTCAGGTTTTGGTTCAGTCAGGATCGAACAACGTGGTCGAGATTGTCAACACAAAACTTGGACTTTGCTTAGTAAAAAAAATGGCAGCATTTTAGTTGTATTTTAAACATTCAACAATCCAAACAAAAACGTAACCACGTTGTAGCAGTTTGACAACCATTCAATAATACCACATTCACGCACATCACACAATTCTAGAAATTGGGTAGTCTCATGTAATAACTAAATTGACCAACCTAAATTTGATCTGTAAAATTTTCTACATGGTCAGTCTTTTCAGGTTCGGTTGGACCAAAGTATCGACAGCTGTTTAGGGTGGTGCATGCGCCTTTGGAACTTGGATGTATTTAACCAACAAGGATGGATGTGTAGTATACGGAGTACGGACCGAACCCTCCACCCTCTTAAGCAATACATTAGTCGTGTGCGATTATGCATTCTACCTCCTTCAACGTTTGTGGTTGTTAACTTGTTATGTGCATTCTAGCTAGAAATAGGCCACATGTGAAATCCGGTCTCGATGTGATGTTTCAAGTCGGCACCACCCACCTTGCCCAAGATCACCACCTTGGCTTCTGCGGTCCACCGTGGTAGACACGGTCCGCCAAGAACCCTGCCGCCACCTTCCTTTATGGCGGAAAGGGGGCTAGTGGCGGCGGGAACTAGGGTTCGCCCTCGAAACGCGAAACGCAGGGGAGAGACGGTTTTTTCTTGTGTTAACTAGGTCTTTGACTTGAAAATAATGATTTATCAATCGACATACCTCCAAATTTCATAGTTTGCAACCTGGTCGACTTAGGAATAATAGTTTTCCAGGCGCCCTAAAACAAGAAAAAAAAACTTAAAACGAAATATATTTTGTCCAAGCAACTAATAGGTCTGAAAAATTGCAGCTTGTGTTCATAATTTTGTGAAGCAACCGGCAGGTGTTGGTGAGTGATATATATGGTTCAAAATATTCGATGACACTGAACGTTATCCTTGCTAGGGATAAGACGTCCAAACAAGTAGGGAACAAAGGTTTCAACTAGGCTTATCCTTGAGCATGCTTTCTATTGTGTGATTGGCTTGAGCACGCTTTCGAATCCAAAAGAAATAAACAAGAAAAACTAGGCCTGAGCGCTTGTCTTGTCTTGGGTTGCTTTGCTTATGCTAAGTACATAAGAGCCGTGCGAAACAATTAACGTGTACCGCCTGGATTCTGAAACTGAAAGCACAATATGCGCGTGTAGATGGAGGACGAGCAACACACGATGGGCATGAAGGGCAGGCGCAACAGAAAAGCCAGGACAGAGATGCCGCTGCTCCTGAACGTTAAGCTCCACCTTCCAGGGCTATAAATCTACACGACTACATGAACCAAATTACCAAACCAGACACTTTCACAGCCTACGCCTAGCTTCTGAGTAGTTACTTTCAAGTGCTGTCCAGGCACTGAAAGTGAGAATTGGAGGGGAACAAACTGGTGATTGATCGATCTCCGATTGTTGATGTTTCCAGTTTGTTTTTCTCCAATATCTCACCTTCAGTGTACTGCCTGTTGTTTTGGGTACTTATACCAACGATTCAGGATCATACCAAGGATTGTCAAGCACATCCTAGGTCAAATTTCAATCTGCTGTATACTGAGAACAAGGGGAAAAGAAATATAGAGAAATGGTAAGAAAATTTCATAGTTGAAAAAAACAAACAAATTGAGTGGTAGTAAAGTAACTGATGGAGGGGAAAACAAGATTTCTTTGCAGCTTGCTAGCTGGCCACTGGTGCATTTCAAAGGAACTTCAGATAATCTCTCTGATGTCTGACCACAGATGGAAAACACGACACTGGAAAGGGACAGGGGGATTAACAGAGTTCTATATACCCTATTACGTTCTACCAAGACCGAATTGCTGAAATAGATCACACATCCAGCTCACGAACTTTGCCTAAAAAATACGCCTATAGCTATATAACGAATGCATCTTCAACAAGACCTACTGCAGCTTCACCAGCGCACAACTTGGTGAGGCAGTTGGTGAATGTGGGAGCCAGTCTTTCGCACAAACAAGTGCCTCCACGATCTCCGGACGAAGCGAGCTTCTATATTCATCGAGCATGCGGCTTCCTGTTCCTGCAGAAAATATAGAGCTACCAGCAGTCACCGTGGACACTGGGATCGCCAGCACATCCCGTGCCATCTTCGAGAGTGTCGGAAACCTGATCGTGTTAAGCTTCCACCATTCCAGGATGTCAAACTCTTGGGTACGAGGGGTGAGGGTTTCGTCCAGGTACTGCTCTAATTCAGACTTTGAGGGCTGGACTGTCGCAATCTCAGAGAGATACATGTCAAAGTCTACAAGGCCATCACCGGTGGAAGGTGGAGCTGCTTGAGTTTTGGTCCCATTGGCTGCAGGTTGTTCAACATAGGCTGGTGTTAAGGGGAGCGGCTGTGCTACATACTCCTTATAAAGCTCATGCACTGAATCATTTACCACCTTAACATACTTCGCTGCATCAATGCCATAGATTTTTGAGTAACTGAACTCAACAAGCTTCATCTTAAAACGTGGATCCATCACCACAGCAATAGCTAATACGAGGTTGCAATCTTTCCAGTACTTGTCAAAAGTCTCGTGCATATCTTTAGCAATGCTACTGACATCTGGATCTTCATGAGCTGTGGCATTTGCCAGCTCTAAATGAAGTTTCCAAGCTTCATGGAAAAAGATGTCTGAAGTTGGGTTTTCTACTGACATGATGCTATGAGCCGAGTCATAGAGCAGCTTCAAATGATTGCTGGCAGCCTCAACTCTTTTCCAGTCCTCAGCTGAAGGTGCTTCATTGTAGTTATCATCGCATGTTTCTAGTGTAGTGAAAGCCTGCTTATAATCCAAGGCTGCCAAGAGCATCAGATATGTGGTGTTCCACTGGGTTGTAACATCCAGGCAAAGGGTCTTGGTACTGGGGATCTCCAGCTGCAGAGCGATCTCGGCAAACTTTTCCTCACGACTATTAGAAGCTTTTATAAACTTTATGCTTTCACGGATACTGTAAATGACACCATGGATGTAAGCAATGACATCCTGTGCAGCTGCATTCAAGATACGGGCATAGCACCTCACAACAAATAGCTGGCCCTTAAGCATGACGTCGTTCCTACTGGAGAGTTGATCCCTCAGGTTAGCACTGTAGATATCATGAGATGAGCAATCATTTTCCAATGTGATGGTGAATAGCTTGTCCTTCATACCCCAGTCAGGAAGGCATCTGCTGATAGCATCAGTAACTGCATTCTGCGGATGAGGAGAAGGCACCATCGTGAAGTTAAGCATTCTACGATGCACTTTCCACTCCGTGTCGATAAACTGTGCTGCAAGTGAAACATAGCCAAGAGTCTGACTAGTTGTCCACAATCCTATGGTGAGGCTCACCCTTCCTGGCAAAGTGCTGAATGTTTGCAACAGGTTATCTTTTTCTTTCTGATAAACAGCATATACCTCTCCCTCCATTGTTTCAACATCTGCAACCCTGAAACGCGGCTGGAGACTCTCAATAAAAGCAGTGAAGGCTGGCTGCTGAACAATATCAAGTCGGTAGTCTTGTAAAATGATGAGCTTCGCCACATAAAAGCTGCTACGGTCTTGATCGAATGTAGCATTTGCAAAGCCACTGTATCTGTAACGCCTCTTAGAAGGACGTCCTATGGTACCCTCACAATCATTGTCAGTGACTCCTGCTGAAGACAATGCCACCTTCTTATCTTGGTTTTTGATAACTGGACACGAACCATGCGTGATGTGCCTTTTGAGATGGCTAGTACCTGCAATTTTCGCGCCAGTACTGTACGCAAAGGTTCCCTTGCATAGGTTGCAGCATGCACGTTGGCATTGTATATCCCCAGGCACAGGTTCAATGGTGAAGTGCTCCCAGACTGGTGACTTCTTTTTCCGGCGTCTTGAGTTTGGTTGGCTCATATCAGCACTGACCAACTCATTACCATGGGCCATCTCATCGCCATTGGCCATGCCGTTAACTTGAACCATCTCATTGTTGACTTGAATAATATGATTGCCATGGATTATCTCACTACCGTGGACCATCTCATCGCCGTTGATCGTCTCGTCATTGACCAGCCCACTCCCTTGAATGACCTCGTCACCATGAACCATCTTCGTCTCTTGAATCATATCGTCACCATGTATCATCTCACTAGAATGAACCATTTCGCTGTCATGGATCATCTCATTGCCGATAATCATCTCACCATCATGCAGCATTGCATTGTCATTGTCGTTTGGTTCACCCATGCCAAGAAATAATATCTGATCAAATACAAAAGCCTGTCAGTTTCAAATGATTGATTAAAATCATGTCAGATCTCATACAGTCAAATTAGAACACTTGGATCAATAAGCTTCAAACAAACTTAATTAAGGTTGAAACTTAGAAAGATAGACAAAAGAAATCTGATATAATTTCACTGTTAAAAGATTGTGTTGCTAGACTGCTCCCAGAAAAACAAAAAAATATTCTACTTCAAATTGAATGTTTAAGATTTCAAGTAGAGCAGAATTTGTTGAAGCAGGTTGTCACTATGATGATAACATATTCAATTATGAGTATTTCCCCGAGCAATTCTCTGTGCTTTCTTGAAAGAAAAGAACGTGTTCACCAGTATAACAGTAGAAGTATATTTTGCATACAGAGACAACACAAGTATGAATATATCTCCCCAGAAAAAATAGTATGAATATAGCATAAAAATAAAATGGAAAACCTGAAAGGTGGATCTACTGAAAGCTAATCCAGGCAAACACTGGAAGCAGACCATTCAATTTTCTAAAGAATCATAACAGAAAACAAGACTAAAGGCCTAAGACTAACAAGAGCACAGCTCAAAGAATATACTTCTGGATTTGCTTCAATACTACTGAAAATTTCCAAAATGGAGTTCTATGGTGTTAATTTGTGATCAATCAAACCCTGGATAAAAGTGAGAGGTATATTCATATTGCTAAGTGTATACAGGTTAAGTGTGTTCGTGTGTACAATCATGGTAAGGCAATATTATCTACCCAGTCATTAAGATCTACATTCATTTAGATCCTTAAGTTTTACTTGAGATTTGAGGAGTGCTGAAGCAAAACCCATAAGATAAATCTCATTTATATCCACATGTCAGAGAAGAAGAAACAACTATAGAAATATTAAATTAATAATCTACGAAGTGTCTAATGATGTAAAGAACTAAAGATCAAGGCATCAAGCTCAAGTAACTAAAAACTACAGACTAATTTGGTTTCTTCCGAAAGGAGTTTGTGTTGCCGGCCTGCCACAGTAAAAAAAAACCCAAAATACATGAAACGCGCCTATTAAAATATCTCGAGGGAGCATATTAACCATCAAATTGGTTATTGGGCCGTAATTCTAGGGAAAGAGCGCCACATGCCAATTAATTTTATCCATAATGACTGACGCAAACATAATCGGCAGATTTCGTCACTGTTTAACTGACAGAAAAGTTTACACAGTTCTTGACAAGCTCAATTGTTTTTATTAACTTCGGTTCATTGGCAAGAAGAGTAGAGCAATCAAAATAGTGTTTCATTGGTTGGTAAAACGGAAAGCTTCCAATTCACACGTAGCTAGTAGTACATGGTTTGAGTTAAGAGGGTTTCAAACACTTGGACAGTCCAGCTGTCCAAACCTGATTAGCCATAGTTAGGATAGCATGATTTGCATATTTCTATACTTGTATATTCACGGAGAAAAAACATACTAGCTTCAGTTCCTCCAGCCATGTGTCTTTTTTTGTTTAGGAAGAAGGCATTATCATCAAAGCCTACAAATCAAACTATGGAGGAACAAGCACAGCAACTTTACCGCCCACCAAATCAAGCATCGGCCCACTATCGGATTCCCCAGCAAAACTACAGCCATGGCGTCTCTGAGATGACGAACTACAAATACAGAGTAGCCAAATTGCTGCTCGAACGAAAAAAAAAAATCCACAGAAAGCACGGGCAGCCCCAAATCCCCCTAATCACGAACAACTCGGCGCAACCTAAACGCAGCGTACCTATGTGCTTATACACAAACCAAATTGCTGCTCGAACGGAAAAAAAATCCACAGAAAGCACGGGCAGCCCCAAACCCCCTAACCACGAACAACTCTGCGCAACCGACGACAATGCCCAGCGCAATTTTGGAACCGGCAACACAACCACCATCCTCGCCGGTGAAAACTCCCACCCTACGCAAACCCTAGGCGAATCTGATCTTCCGGAGCGGGGAAACGATTGAACCCGAGGCGCGCACCGCAAGACGAGGGACGCTGCAGCCATGGACGGAGAGGAGGAACAGGAAAGGCTTTGGGAACTTACAGGGTGGTGGCGATCCGGGCGGACTAGCTAGGGCTCGGCCCAAGAAGCGCCAAGGCCGAGCGAGCAGGAGCAGATCCGATTTTGTTTGGGGAGGAAGAGAGGAGAGAGAGGCGGAGGACGGCCGGACGGACGGGTGCGGGGAGGCGGTTTTAATGGGCTGACGGGTCGCGGCCCATCGGTTCTAGGGTTCGCTTCGCGCGCCGTGACGCTGCCGGACGTGCCATGGGCGACTGGACCCGCGCCTGGATCATGGGCGCAATCTTTGCTATTCCCCGGAACTCCTATACTATTTCTTTCCTTCAAACAATCCACAATACAGTACTTTCTCCATTCAAAAAAAGATATCGTAGATTTATTATCTAAATTTAAATATATCTATACATCAAATAGTGTCTACATATATTTAAATGTAATTCGCAATAAACATACATTTAAATTTTGGCAATTTCAGTTAACTTTTATGAACAAAGGTAGTATAATATATACAATACTCCATCGATTACAAAATAAAGTCTAAAAAGGATAAATCGTCAAAGTCTTAAAAATCTTTCTTTTTTAGACGCAATCTTGTACATCGCTATAGGCAGCGAAAGATAGATATCAAATCATAGATTTATTAATATCAACGAAGGTTCTCCCATAATTTTAGTTTGAGTCAAAGCTATGTGCACGCGTGCACCCATTGAAGTAGCCAATCAACATTGAAAAGAATACGAACACTACTATGCCAAGGAAAAAACAGCGGAACAGCCTGGTCGACATCGCTGGGGAGCGAATAGTAAAAGGTCACTATTGTGGGGGCCATAGCAGCTGGGATAAATATTGCAACAACAATCCTCCTCGTGACATTCATGAGAAAATATCCAAAATTAATTTTTCCAAGCAGCCTATTCCTAAAAAATCTAATTTTGCAACACCATCATTGATGTCGGGAAGATATATTATCGTCAAATAAAGTGTCGAAGATCATTTATTGTAAAAGATGCCATATCCATTGAGCATTGAGGATTGCCAAAAAAAGATGGCTACCTAGTGAAAACACTACCTTATTAATAAAAGATCCACTAATAGATCTGTTTCCCAACCCATGGTAACGCCGATGAGGCCGGTCAGAGGGGGGGCGATCTATGGAGGAGGCGAGGTGGAGGAGGCCCTAGGTTTCCACAATGGGGATCTTTTCTGGTGCAGGTAAGGCGTACCACATGAGTTGCACGTCCTGGATCGATGGTTTTGAAAACTGATATATTTCTCTTTGATCTCAAACTGCGTTTTTCCGACCAGGATACCAGGTGATAACCCCCAAATGCATGGATCACTATATCACCTCTCAGCGTGGAAGTATGGATATCGATTCACAGGAACAAAGTAAAGCAATTTATTCCTTCAAACTAGAGTGTCAGAATTATATTTATCTATGCATTAAAATTTTAAATATGAAAATGGTGATGGTTGTTTTAAAGTTTAAAATGAGCAAGGTATTTGTAAAATTGAAAGTAAGACGGTGAAAGGACGAGATGTCGCCTAGAGGGGGTGAATAGGAGTTTTAAAAACTCTTACGAATTTGGCTTGTAAGAATGCGAAATTAAACTAACATTTATTTTACAAGCACAAACCCTAAATATGCTAAGCTCAACTAAGTGCATAACAACAACTAGAGCTAAGCAAGATAGGCACAATATATATATATTCATATATATATATATATATACAATTGACAAGATATGATAAACACTTCAAGCTCGATGTCTATCACAAAGGAAAGTAAGCTCGGGTATAGAAATAACCGAGACACGCGGAGACGAAGATAATTCCCGTGTTTCCTTCCTTTGCAAGAAGGTACGTCACGTTTGGAGAGGTGGGGATCCCACGAAGGATTTCCCAACGCCAAGAAGGCTCACCTTCTTCTCCGAGCCTCTCCCACGAAGGAATAGCCTTTTCCTTATGGCTAGTTTTTCCTCCACTCCGGAAATGGCAAGCTCCACAACCACTTCACAAGCTCCATGAAGGAGAAACCCTTCACAACCTTTTACGAAGAGGTCACCGGGACACCAACAAAGCCAACTAGGAGGTCACCCTCCAAGAGTAACAAGCTCATGATCTATCACTCGAACTAATCGTGGTGGAGAGATCAACACTATGCAATGATGCAAAGCAAAAACACCAAAGGTATTCAAATCCTTCACACTCAAATCCCACCAAAGCAACAAATGCTAGGATGGAATTAGAGAGGAAGAACAATGGAGGAAATCAACAAATGACTCCAAGATCTAAATCCAAAGGGTTCCCCTAATTTAGAGGAGAAATGGATTGTGGAGATCGTAGATCTAGATCTCCTCTCTTAGATCCCTCGAGAATGAGCAAGAATCAGGGGGAATTCAAGAGATAGGGCAAGTTCTTTAAATTCAACAATGAAGGAGAGAGAGTGGAAGAACTTACTTAGCCCAAGGTGGAAGAAGGCCTATTTATATCCTAGGAGAAAAAAGAGTCGTTGGGGGAAAAAGATGGGCAGAAAAACGACCCAGACGGCCAGCTAGTCGGTCCACCGGGCCGGGCGCCGGACAGGCCGACGCACAGGCCGGTAGCGTCGGCTGACATGCCGGACTGGGCAGGCAGGACGCGTAGCAGCAAAAAGGGCCCAACCGGCAGGGGGCGGTCGACCGGGCGCGGGGTCGGCTGGTCGGCGGCCACCGGGCTGGGTGCCGGACTTGGGCCGGGAGACCCCCTAGAGCGGGCCCAGTGTGCACGAGCCCAGCAGCTAGTCCCCACCGGGCAGGCTGGTGGCTGGCTCGGCGAGGCCAGGCAGTGGGCCGGATTTCGGGACGACCCCGTGAAGAACCTTTTCCTTTTCTTTTAAACAGAAAATGCTCCTGAACTTCGATTTACATGAAACCAATTTTGTTGGAAATATTGAGACTCCTCGCAGAATATTTTTAGATGATATTAGAGAGGGAGTCTCCCAACATCAAGAAACGGTAAAGATGTCCAAACTTGAAAATGCAATAGAATATGCATACGGATTCGGTTTTCGATGAACTTGGGCTTGTTGAAAAGCTAGCAACAAGCTCAAGAATCTCACACAGAGAAATACCAAGAAGCAATAGGGATATGCAAAGTATGCAATTTATTGAGCTCCCTAAGACGATGCGATCAAGTTACCCAACCGAAAGTCCCTCTTGATAGTGTGGCTATCTATCCTATAACCCGATCTCCCAACAACCACCTTGAGACCAGTAAAAGGAAAACCTAGCAAGGTCATACCTTTGCCTTGCACAACCCGCTTGATCTTGAAGAAAATGCTTCAGGTTCCATCAAGCCAGAGTGCATCACTTGGTCATTGTTGTTGTAGGAGAACGTTGCATAGAAAACAAAAAATTTCCTACCGCGAACACGCAATCCAAGCCAAGATGCTATCTAGAAGACGGTAGCAACGAGGGGGTATCGAGTCTCGCCCTTGAAGAGATTCCAAAGCCTACAAGATGAGGCTCTTGTTGCTGCGGTAGACGTTCACTTGCCGCTTGCAAAAGCGCGTAGAAGATCTTGATCACGATCGGTTCGGCGCCACGAACGGGCGAGCACCTCCGTACTCGGTCACACGTTCGGTTGTTGATGAAGACGACGTCCACCTCCCGTTCCGGCGGGCAGCGGAAGTAGTAGCTCCTCTTGAATCCGACAGCACGACGGCGTGGTGTCGGTGATGGTGGAGAAATCCGGCGGAGCTTCGCTTAAGCGTGCGGGATGTGGTGGAGGAGAGAGACCGCTAGGGTTTGGGGAGAGAGGGGGGTTGGGCGCCGGCCCTCTAAGGGGTGCGGCCAAGGCTGAGGCTTGAAGTAGTCTTGGGGTGGCCGGCCCCCTCCCTTGGCCCCTCATTATATAGGTGGATCCCCAAGAGTTGGTCTCCAAGTCTTCGAATAAGACCCG
>NC_061508.1:280265516-280300096 GCF_022539505.1 Lolium rigidum
AATATTCGAACTCCATTCCATATTCAAGTACTACCATTTCAACATCCAACTTTAAGTGTGTCACCCTACGGTTCGTGAACTATGCGGACATGGTTGAGTACTCACTCCGACCAATAACCAATAGCGGGATCTGGAGATCCATAATGGCTCCCACATATTCAACGATGACTTTAGTGATCGAATGAACCATTCACATACAATACAAATTCCCTTTGTCTCGCGATATTTTACTTGTCCGAGGTTTGATCTTCGGTATCACTCTATACCTTGTTCAACCTCGTCTCCTGACAAGTACTCTTTACTCGTACCGTGGTATGTGGTCTCTTATGAACTTATTCATATGCTTGCAAGACATTAGACGACATTCCACCGAGAGGGCCCGGAGTATATCTATCCGTCATCGGGATGGACAAATCCCACTCGTTGATCCATATGCCTCAACTCATACTTTCCGGATACTTAATCCCACCTTTATAACCACCCATTTACGCAGTGGCGTTTGGTGTAATCAAAGTACCTTTCCGGTATAAGTGATTTACATGATCTCATGGTCATAAGGACTAGGTAACTATGTATCGAAAGCTTATAGCAAATAACTTAATGACGAGATCTTATGCTACGCTTAATATGGGTGTATCCATTACATCATTCATACAATGATATAACCTTGTTATTAATAACATCCAATGTTCATGATTATGAAACTAATCATCCATTAATCAACAAGCTAGTTAAGAGGCATACTAGGGACTCTTTGTTGTTTACATATCACACATGTATCAATGTTTCGGTTAATACAATTATAGCATGGTATATAAACATTTATCATAAACATAAAGATATATAATAACCACTTTTATTATTGCCTCTTGGGCATATCTCCAACAGATTGTTGCATGAAGACTCATGATTTGCTCCCCCATACGCCATTATGGGATAACTTAATTAAGCACATCTTCACATGTCCATTATCACTAAATGGACGGCAAGCTTCAAGCATGTGATCCTCTTGAGATGCTCAACTTGAACTTGCCCAACTCAGCATTGATGATGATCACCACTTGATGTCATCATCTCATGGGCTATATGAGATCTCACTTTTGATGCATGCCCATGCAAAGATAACTAACCCACATAGATAACACAAGAACACATATATGATGGGTTAGTTCATAAAGCATAATTGACAAGACTTACCATACCACATGACTTCACGTGGCACATTCTTCATGCTTCATGTGTTGATCAAACTTGAATCCATTCTTCACTTTTTGTATTGGTCAACCTTGTATCTTATCATGCTCTATCATACTATCTTGAGGTGTATAAAGAACTCTTCATTTGTTTGCATGCTCTAAATCTTAGTCAATCCTAGATCAACTTATGAGTCTATCATGACATCGACTTAGAGCCATATCTTGAATTCTTCACTTGGAATCAAGCACTCAAGATCTTGATCATTCATTGCTTAACACATAAGCTAGAGCATGGATAATATTGAGTTCCACATAAGAACTCCATCTTCATTTCTTCTTCTTGATCATATCACATATATGTCTTCAAATCGATGATCTTGATGCCAATACTCAAGGTATATCTTTTATCTTCATGACATCCATACTTGAATCCAACACATGGACTACAAGTATTACCAATGGAATATTCCTTCATATAAACTCAATGAAAACATTAGTCCATAGGGGTTGTCATTAATTACCAAAACCACACAAAGGGGCAATCTACCCTTACAAACGGAAAACAAGCAATCTAAAGGGTGCTTCTTTTGGATTACAATGGAACAAGATTCATGGTTCACTTAACCTTCCTCTCTCAACAATTGCAGTGATCATGTTATAGATAATGAAAGTAATTGAATACAATTTCCATGCTCAACATGGTAACATTTATATGGGAAACATGTCCTAAACCATGAAGTTGGGAAGGGAAATACCAAAAGGGTGTTTGTCACATAGCATGCCAATATTTTCACTTGGCCCCATGTAGACGTTCTCATGTCACATGGCTCCAACTGCTTTTCAAAAGTAAGAGTATCAAATCCACAGTGGGGCTTGATTGTTAATGATTTTATTCCATCTTATTACCTTCACCTAAAAGTACATGAAAGCTATATTTAAATTCAAAGCAATGTAAAAGTAATTGTTTTGAGTGGTTATGAATAAACTAAATAAACTAAACTAAAGTAAATGATACTATACAGATGATGGTAAAGTAAATGAAACTCAATAGGGGTAAAGAGTTCTCGGGGAGTTTCGAATCAATCACTAGCCTATGTATGGTGATTAAGAATATCGATTTTGTCTTTTTGATATGTCTTTGTGTGGCAAGATTCCTTGTATGGATGCTCCCAAAAGCACCGTTTCACGTCCCTCATGACCACAACCTTATCCCATCACATGCCGAGCAGATCCAGTAAGTAAGAGTCTCCCCATGTCCATGGTCATAGGTGCCGATCCTTATTATTCTCGTATACACATGATTGAAGACGCGGTGGATTTCCGTCACCTGTACGCCCTTGTACCACCAACCATATGCAACGATGATTCTTACCGACGTCCCTTATGAAAATATTGTGTGGCCGACAACATCGTTGATAAGAACCAACACACTTCATAATTATTAGACAATCAACACACTTTATTTAATTTCATAATTTGCATAGAGTTTCTTCATCCCCCAATATCAAATGGATCTACTCACACATGAAGGCAAATAACATCATCATGAATCTACTGATGAAAAATGAAAGATTGAATGAACACAAAAATGAGTCCTACTTAAGTTTAAGATTATAATGAGATGACCAATGGTGGTGGTGGTGATGATGATGATAAATATCAATGCCTTCGCCTACAATGATCGAAGCACTGGTGATGATGGATCCTCTTCGGCGAGTTCTCTCTCCGGATCTCCCCCGGAGGCAGATTTTGGTTTTTTTCTAGTGGCTTTGTGTCTCTCTTCTCAGATCTGTCTTCACGGGGTGATATATTTGACGAGGCGTTGTCAATGACGGGTGGTACGGGCGGGTCTGACTGTACCACGGGTCGTTGAAGCTTCTGTGACCACCATTTCGCGAGCTTTTACCTTGGCTTCTTGTGGGTTGTTGTTGGAAGGTCTTTAGTGCTCCAACTCATTATTAGAATAGTTGTGGGCCAAGGCGGTAAAATACGAAATTTCTAACACTACTTAGGTATTTAGATGTTGTAAAACATGTTTCTTTTTACGCTCATCATATACCAAAGGGTGCAGAGCTCTCTTTTGCTATCGCTAAGTTGTACCGTTTCTCTCACTCGATTAAACCCTCCAATACCACACACATCAACATACATGACACTTCTTTATATAAAAAATACACATATAAAAAAGCATATGTAAAGGTTTTTTTGTCGTGCGCATTTCGCACCCTCTCATCGACCTACAGACAGTGCGGTCAAACAATTTGCGACATGTGCAAACAAGGCATTAAACTTAAATGATCTTAACGAATGCAATGGATAATCATAATGTGCTTCCAATAACAAACCATTAAAATTCCAACCCAATGCTAAATACATAAATGTATCATCTCACACCATAAGAAGCACCATAGAAATTATCAATAGCACCATAATTATGATAGGCCGGTTCATAAGGATTACTACAATGACAATACATAGAGAGATTGGATCAAGCTAATAACACAAACCTCAAATTCAAGGGTAGAATACTCCCATCTCATGTGGTGAAGAGCGGCGTGGAGCCGTTGCGAATCGAATACAAAGCTCAGAAATGTCCATTCTTTCTTCTCCGCTTGATGACGAAGTGTCCGATCTCAAATGTAAGTGCTTTTTTAGCTAAGGCTTGATAGCGGCCTAAAAGTGGAAGCTCGTATTATACACCTTGACTCCCACTTTTTTTGAATCCTGGATGCAATTTCAGCAGCGGTTCCCCCTCCAATCTTCCTTCAACGGCGGATAACTGTCTCTTTGCTTTTATATTTTTATATCTCCGTCTTTGTCGGTCGAGAAATAGAATCCACAAAGGTATATATAAGGGTTTTTAGGGCAAAACAAATACGATGACGATTGAATCGAATGGAATAAGAAATGTATGATTTGACTTGATCCCTATGGTGGCACAGTTGGACCTCCATGCCACGTCATGGTGAGTTTTTGGGGACTTCCCAAGGCCATTTTCCTCCCCGTTCGAGTGTAATCCTTTATTCCTGAAAAGTGATGTGGCAGAAATTCTAGCGTCGAGCTCATGTAAAGTCTAAAACACCGAAAAGAGGTATTTCTGCTTCCCGCAGTTAAGTATTTACTATCAAATGGGAGTTGATACATTGTTAAAAATGCTTGACATCAAACATTTGAAGAATACAGACCATCTGATCGTGGTAAGCATCACCTCTTCAAAGCATAAACCATGCAACATCGTCCAATGGTTTTTTCCTATGTTGTTTCCCCTTGTTGCCCTAATTCCGGATCATGTCAAATCATTTATTTCCTATTCCATTATTACAGTATCAGATTAGTATATAAATATCGCGAAGATAACAATTACACTTTGCCTCTCCAACAACGCAATAGAGCGCCCGCTTGTCAAGTAATTGCATAGTCCCTTCAGTTTCAGCAAACACGTCTGTATTCATTTAGCTAGCACCACTTGGATAGCCGACGGAACAGAGGAATTAACCGTAGATTGAGGTAGCGATTCGTGAACAACAATTTCCCAAATTTCACTGTGGTCCTCTGGCAGCTGTGATGCTTGCAAATCCATTGGTTCAGGTAGCAATATTGTTTGATTCAAGATACCTTCTGATCAAACAATATTGCTTTCTCCTTCCACTTACATTTTATAGGGCTATGAGCATCTAACCAATCCACACCAAGCACCCCATCTTAGGAATCTTAGGCCAACACACGCAAATACGTAGTTAACGTGTGGCCTTGACTTGACGCACAATGCTATCACAAGTGATAAACTGTCCAGTCGCTACTTTGACAGGAACATCATGAATGGGTGTGTGGACAATTAGACACTGAACAAAAGATGCACCGACAAGACTATAAGTACTGCCTGAATCCAACAACAATAGTATTGCTTGATTTTGAACACGTGGATTTAGTGCCGGCAGTTGCTTGTGCTGATAGCATGCAACATCAGCAGCTGCAGGTTCGTCCAATAGTTCCAGAGCTCTGCATCATCACCAAATTCCCCCACCTGAATCGTCAGAGGTTGTGCCCCTTGCTTTTCACCGGTGACCACGAGAATAACAGTCTCCACACTTGAACACAAGCCATTGACACAACGGAAGTCTCGGAATTGCAGCTCCCTACCAAAATCATCGCCGGCTAATCTTGACACTGCCCAGAGTACCAGCCACACTACCTCTGAGGTGGGGAGCTAGCTCGATCTACTCCATTTGCTTGGTGGAAGGGGAAAAACAGGCGGAGACACCCCGCCGCCGCCGTCCGCATTCAGCTCCGGCAGCGGCGAGGTGAACGGGGCCATGTGAGTCCAGTATTTCCGCTCAGGAATCGCGTGAAGCGACCGGGAGGCTAGGTCACGAAAGGCTTCTTTTATCTTAATTAATACGCAGCTCTATTGCATGGTTCAATTTGTTTTGACAGAACAAAGATTCAGGACAAATTTCTTGCTCTATTTGATCAAGCTATGAGACATTCATTATATATACAATACAGAATACTTGTAAGGCTTCCAAGGAAAATATGGCCTTGACTGACTCTTGACAGCACAGGTATTGGGGGATTTTCATCATGCATGCCTATTGTCACAAAATGTACAGGTATGATTATCTGCAGGTGAGTGGCAGTGGAGCCATTTGAAGGATGTACCCTATGTTGATGTTCTCTCTTTCTGACTATATACAACCACTGCGTGTGTGGATTTGATCCGACTAGACACGAAAAACACCTCAGCTCAGTAGTCCTGGAGCAGCGCGTCCAATCTTTTCCTCCTCGCAGTGTGCTTCAGCTTCTCCATCGCAATGAGCCCTACTTGCCTCACCCGCTCTCTCGACAACCCGAACCTGAAGGATGTTTCAGAGATCAGGATTAGAATATCAGGCAACAAAATACTTTACCCAAATAACGATGTGCTTCAGTAGAGGTCGTGTTGATGATATGCACACTTATATAGCAATTTCATTAAAAATCCAGGCGACCAGATAGACTTGATTGTGAGTTTGTGACTTAATAAGTAGTAAGACATCCCAAAAAAGTCTTGGTCCAGTTAGTACTTACTGTCTGCTAATATCCTCCCATGTATGGCATTGTTTCCCTATACCATGATATAACCGAATAATGTCCCTCTCGCGTTCGGTGAGAGTTGAGTCTAGAAGCTTGTTGACTTCCTCCTGGTATCATCAGAGTGATTAAGTTAAAACATATTTTACAAAAAAAAACATCAGGATTAAGTCCCAAATCAACAGCAGTAAGGTTTACCTTGAGATACCACTCCTCAAATCCATGCCATGGATCATTCGCAACATTTTGATCCTCTATATACTGAGAACAAGGAAATCAAAGTTAGTTCAGATGAATATTTTAAAGTTGAAAAATAATTTTGATGGTATATAATGAGAGGTTGTATAGCGACTTACACTATGGAGTGTATCCCCAGGTAGACCATTTAAGGAGGGAAATGCCTGTTGATCCAATGAAAGAACCTTGTTGACAGCCTGCATTTTCAACATGAAAACTGTTTGTTAGCACTAAAAATAGGTTAAAAGGCTAAACAAGAGAAATTGGACCTGGCAAAATAAAGATATAAATACCTCTGTAGCATTGTGTACTTTCTTTTCCGATATATTGAGCGACACTGCGATGTTCTGAGGACAATATAAAGAAGTCATTACAAACCATTCGAGAAATGCTTCACACAAGCAACACGAGAAAAAAATCAAGAACAAAAACATATCGTAAGACAAGTATGAATGTCATTGTTTTCAAATAAGAGAAAAAAAATCAGGAACGTAGTCTGCCTTTACCTCTGTTGTCGGAGAAATTCCTTGGTCTTCCAACGCGTACTTTGCACCACGAATTGCAATGAGCCTCTCATGGAGGTAAGTAGGGAGCCTGAATGTTTTTGAGTTCTCGGCCAATGCTCTTGAAACACCCTGGTAAAAAGAAAATTAATTAACTAATTAATGAATAAAGAGTGCACCTAATCTTCCATGTTCGATTCTCTGATTATTACTGATGAGTTCTCACCTGACGAATCCACCAGTACACATAAGTGGATATTTTGAAGCCCCTCGACGCATCAAACTTCTCGATCCCACGGAGTAGCCCTATCAGACCACCCTGCATCACCAACCAAAATGCCAAACATGTTACATGCTAGTATTGATCTTTTTGAAATACATTGGCTGTCCTAGTGAAACAAACAGATACTAATGTGCATGAACAGGTTGTCATTACCTGAATCAGGTCGGCCAGCTCCACCCCCAGCTTATCATACTTCTGTGCGATGGATATGACCAAACGGAGGTTGCTCATCGTTAGCACCTCCCTCGCGAGGAACGACTCGCGCATCCTGGACCTCAGCTCCGGCGTCGATATCCGGAGCGACTGCGCCAGCTGCTGGTACGACGGCTCATTCCCCAGCTTCTCTTTCAGCCTGAACCAATGTTTCAGAGGTTAAGCAAAAGTGTGAACTAGATAGCACAATGCAGAGCAGCAGTGTAGCTGTTGCAGCGGTTCTTGATTTCAGACAACAGTAAGCTGAACTGATCACTGATTTTTTTTTTTTTTTTGGAAAACTCAGGCAATTGGGCGTACTTTGATCTTTGCTGCTGCAGCCACATGCCGTCCTTGATCTTCTTGGAGAGTTGGACAACCTGCTTGTGCGTGAGTAGCTCCTTGCTGACGGTGCCCCGTAGGTAGATACGGTTCCTGCTCTGCAGCAGCTCGGGGCTGATGGTCAGGTGCGCGGCGGCGGCGCCGTTCTTGGACCTCCCGCGCCTCCGGCCGCTCATCCGTCTCTGCCTTGCGGAGACGCCGGAGCGCGCCACGACGCCGACTGAGGAGGTCATGGTCTTGCCGCCGTCGTCCTCCTCGTCCAGGTCGTCATCGTCCTCGAAGGGGAGCTGCCACTGCTTCTCGAGCATGGACCTCTGCAGCTGGATGATGGCCTCGAGCGCGAGCTCGTCGGTGGGATGATCCATCGCTGCCGAACGTGGGCGGGGCGGCGGCGCGAGCACGGCCGCGGGCGCGCTCTGCCTGAGCGCCCGCATGACCTGCGCGCGGCCGTGCGGGGAGAGCTTGAGCCTGTGCGCGGCGACGGTGAGCTTGGGCGCCGGCGGCGGCGCGAACTGCAGCGAGGTGGAGCCGTGGGCGTCCCCCGTCGCGCAGGCCATGTGGCTGTTCACCTTGTCGGTGAGCAGGTCGCTGGGCGGCCCGAAGGACGTGCTCAGGAGGCGGTTGCCGGCGCTCAGGCCGATCACCGCGGGCGTCGCCGTCATGTCTCGCCGCTCGATTATCTATCTGCGACCCATGAGCACGTACGCGATTACCAAAACTGCCTTCCGGGCAACGAGAGAAAAGTAGCTAGGAGAGGACGCCGACGGCGTCGTGCCCGTACCTGTGCGGTGGCGCGGGACAGAAGCAGCGGCGGCAGGCGGAGGCGACGAAGAACCAAGATGACGAGAAGGGGAGGGAGAGCAACACGGCGGCGGAGACAATAACCAAGTACTGGTACGAGCCAACCAGAAGGTCTATGGACACCACACGCCGAGAGGAGGGGCCGGCCGGAGCGATGGCTAGCATAAAACTAGCATATTAACAGTGCGCGCGTGCGTGCTGCGGCTGCGGCAGCCGGCGCCACTGCTGCGCGCGTTGTGTTTTACTGTGTTACAGTGGTGGGGGAGAAGCTAGCTGGGCCGGAGGAGGGAGAGGATAGGGTGAGTGAGGGGCGGGAGGCCATTGGTGGGGGGAGATATTCGCGGGTGGCATCTCGTCTCCACGCCGGGGTCGCGCGCGCGCCACGACCACCAGATCCTGAGACCCACCTGGCAACAAAAGATCGATCTCCCCTCTTGCCTCCACGGCTCCACCTCGGCGGTGCGTCCTTCTCCTTGACTTCACGGGCCTTATTTTGACGAAGCCCACCGGAGTTTCACTCGGCTCTTTGATGAGCCACTGTTTTTTTTTGGGTCTGCCTAGAATGAGAATTAACCAAATTTCTGGTCGACTCACGTCACCGTCGTCTCTACGACTCTACCGTAGCCTTTTTTCTTCTTCTCCGGCGAGCAGCACCATCCCGCAGCGACCGCCGGCCGGACCGCCATCTTCCCTATGCGTGGTTGACGTGTTGTCGTGACGTCTTGTCTTGTTCTGAGCTATTACTTTGCCGGTCCACCGCTGCCTTTGGCCTTCCCTCTATTATATGTATTCAGGAAACCAAACTTCGCTTGGTTCACTGATTTACCGCCACCTCTTTCCTCCCCACTAGCTCTTCGATTTTGCCACGATCAATGTTGTCGGGAGCGCAAGTGGCATCCTTACAGCCTGAGGCCCCAGCTTGTACTCCATCGTCTCCTCGCGCGAGGATCGTTTCTTCTTCACCACCACTCTCAAGTCCACCCTCTGGGATCTCGTTTTCGCGGTTACGAACCTGTACGTCCTTGTTGATCACTCTCTCAATCCCCCGCCTTCCTCGCTGATCTTGAAAACCTCATACCCCTCTACCCATCTCATGGATCCTAGTGGGTGACTTTTACCTCATCCACGCTCCGAGTGACAAATATAACGATAAGTTTGATTTGTCACTGGCCTCCGCCTTCAATGACATGAAACATAACTTAGCGTTTTTCGAGCTCCCTCTAGTCGACATGCTTTAAACTTGGTAGAACAAACGTGACACCCCCGTGCTAGGTAGGCTAGACCGCACTATGTTTAATTGGGCGTGGAACTTTGTGATGGCACCAATCTACATGCATATTTATGCATGTAAAATAGGTACGTGGACTTTGTAGTTTATTTGTACATATTCCCACATATTTGCATCTTATATAATGTTATAGTCATGTTTTATATTGATTTTTTGGAATTTAGCAATAATCCCCCTTATTTTGGTTATAACTCTGTGATGGCGTTGGGACTCCGAAGCAGAGTGTTGTAGTCAGCGAAGTTTTTTCCCACAAGGGTGACTCGAGGGTTTATATCGAACTCTCGGGGAATTGGCTTAGAGGTGTCTCTTTTCCTTTTCTTCTAGCAATCCTGTAAAGTAAAGTATTGCCTTGTGTCTCCAACTCCACCGTGTGGTTGTCAAGCACAATGTTTCTTATTAGTAATTGTAGATAAAAGATATAGTAAAAGTAAAGTAAAGTAAATAAGAAATAAAAACTAAGTAAAAGCAGTAAAGAGATAGTTGTTTTGGGTTTTGTGTGTGATTAAGTATACAAAGTATTATTATATTTTGGGATTAAAATAGTGCGGCAAGTAGAAAGTAAGATAAATGCAATGAAAATGTGTTTCTTATGATTAAAATTAGACCGGGGTTCATGGGTTCACTTGTCTATTCTCTTTTTAAGTTTTGGTGGATACTAACAATTTATCAATAAGATAATATCGAAAATTACCTCATGTCTAGGAGGGTAGCTGCACATGCACGAACTACCCTAGGATGAAGTGCTGAAAGATATGTGTTGGTCAAATCTTGTAAGTAGTTGTTAGATTTATAGGCAACTAATTTTTTCATCACCAATCAGCATTCCTTTTGTTGCAAACAAAGGTCAGTTGAACTAGGATGTACATCAGCTGGATAGAATATATACTCTAGATAATGATGGGCAAGATATATGGGTCTTAAAGCATGCATGCGTTTCACGCGAATCAAAAAAGTGAATGGAAAGATCATCATTGAATCTTACTAATGCAAAATGGAGTGCACCAAAAAATTCAGTTTTGCTGCAGCAAAAAAATCTGGACATATTCTGCCTTGTTTTGTTAGATGCATTTGTGTACCAAAGTGATTTTTTACTTGGATATTTTGATATTCTAGAATGATTAGAACATTATGTGCTCTCTGGTTCATGAAGAAATAATTTTATTTTTGATTAAAATGGAAGCAAGCATGATTTATTTGTACCTCTAATGTCACCCATAGAAAAGAATGGATAGAAAAGTTTATGTTGAAGTTTTTTCACAGGGAATGGAGAAATATCACACTAAGATGATTCAAGTATGATGAATATCATAAGCTTGGGGATTCCCATGCAACCCTGATACCTCTCAAACGTATCTATAATTTTTGATGCTCCATGCTTGTTTTACACCAATTCATATATGTTTTACTTACACTTCATTGCACTTTCACATGATTTCCGGTACTAACCTATTAACAAGATGTCAGTTCCATGTTTTCTGCTGTTTTTTATTTCAGAAAATTTGTACAGGAAATATTCTCGGAAATGGATGAAACAAAAGCCGAAGTCAATATTTTACCGAAACGAAGACGAAATCCATAGGGGGGTCGAAGAGGCGCCACAGGGTGGCCAGACCACCCAATGGCGCGGCCTGGACCTGGCCCGCGCCTAGAGTAGGTATGGGCCCACCAGGTGCCCAACCGACCTAAAGCCTCTGCCTATTTATACATCTTCTCGGGAAAACCCTGGATACCCGAGTCTCCATCCACGAAAAGTTCCGTCGCGGCCACCATCGTAGAACCCATATCGGGGGGTTCTGAAGCTCTTCCCGGCACCCTGCCGGAGGGGGAAATCATCGCCGGAGTAATTCATCCCTGGACTATGGGTCCATAGCAGTAGCTAGATGGTTGTCTTCTCCACGTTGTGCTTCATGTATCGATCTTGTGAGTTGCCCTACATGATCAAGATCATCTTTATGTAATCCTATATGTTTGGTTTGCTGGGATCCGATGAATATTGTATACTATGTTGAGATTGATTATATATGCATGTGATATGCTATTTGTGATCTTGCATGCTCTCCGTTGCTAGTAGAAACTCTGGCCAAGTGGACACTTGTGACTCCAAGAGGGGGTATTTATGCTCGATAGTAGATTCATGCCTCTAGTTTTCTGGGAGAGTGACTTTATAGCTTCTAAGATTGTAGATGTGTTGTTGCTACTAGGGAGAAAACAACAATGTTTTATTCGAGGGTAATTCCATTGTTTACTTTACACGCATTGCTTAATGCGATAGTCTATTGCTTGCAACTTAATACTGAAAGGGGTGCGGACGCTAACCTGAATGTGGATTATTAGTCATAGACGCAGTTGGATTACAGTCTATGTATTATGTTGTAATATATGCACATATCAAATCTCATAGTAATCATCTTGTCATGTATTGGTCGATAATCTATCAATTGTCCATCTGTAATTTATTCCCCCAACATGCTATTTATCTTTATGGAGAGACACCTCTAGTGAACTGTGGACCCCGGTCCTATATCCTTTACTGATAAATTCTACTGCAATCCTATTCTGTTTACTTTCTGCAAACATCTCCTTCCATTCGATACGTCTAATCCTTTGTGTTCAGCAAACCGGTGAGATTGACAACCTCACTGTAAGTTGGGGCAAAGTACTTTGGTTGTGTTGTGTGCAGGTTCCACGTTGTTGCTGATGCCGGTAGTGTGTCCTGCCACTAGTCAGCTAGCAACACCTTCAGAAGTCACGCCTTTCTCCTACTGGTCAATTAAACCTTGGTATCTTACTGAGGGAAAACTTGCTACTGTGCTCATCATAACTTCCTCTTTGGGTTTCCCAACAGTGTGAAGTCGGCGTAACAATAAAGCTATTTTTCTGGCGCCGTTGCCAGGGAGAAAGAGGGTTTCTGCAAGGGGTGTCTATCATCTCCAATATTTTTTATTTTGTTATAATTTGCTTATTTTACTTTACTTTGTTTTGTTTGCTTTATTATATTAAAAAAAGTTTACTTTTATACTTGTCTTTATCAAAAACACAAAATAAATAGTTTCTTACATAGTTGTTATTTTGTTTCTAGTTCATTATGATGATTCCTAAGTACGATCTGAAGGACCTATCTGTAGGTAGTGGTTCTATAATTGGGAAAGATAACATTGAAAAATTCTTCAATCATGTTAGTAAGCATAAAGATATTAAGGATAAATCCCTCGTAGAACTTGCTCCTGATTATGAAACTGTTGCAGCTTGTTTAGTTCAAATGCTGGAGGCTAGATTTGTTAGCCTTAACCCATTTATGCAGCAAATGTTTTTTGAACTCCATGATATTGAGGATGATGAAAAGAAAGATTTTATCCTAGAAACTTTGCTTCGAGAATTTAAAGATGTTGTTATAGAAGCTAGGAAAGTTTTTTATCGGTTTGAGAAGCTAGACTCATGTGTAGATATCTTTGGTACACTTGAAAAAATAGACCAAACCAAAAATAGGAGAGAAGGTAAAATACCAATACTTTTCAAATTAGTAACAATGCATGAAGCTTGGGAAAAGAATTTTGATTGGATTGTTCCTGAAAATCTATTTGATGAAAGTAGTGAACCTAAAAGTGCAGAGAAAGGGTCTTCTAAAACTCATATCGATAAAATACAAATCTTTGTTGAAAAGACTTCTTGCATTGATCTTAATGCTTCTTCACTTGATAATAATTGACGCTCGCTCTTTTTCTGCGCCTTGCTGAAAGGCGTTAAAGAAAAGCGCTTATCCATGTTTATTTATAGTAATTTTTATTTTTTGTTGAGTCTTGGAAGTTATTACTACTGTAATGACCTCTCCTTCTCATTTTTATTTCGTTTTTGTGCCAATAATAGCATCTAATAGGAAGAAAGTAAGATTTGGGGAAGTTGTTGTCCTGAAAATAGATTCTGTACTGTTACCATAAAAAATCGTAAAAATATCCAGAGCGAAATTTTGAGCTTTCATTTTTTATGCATATGCCCCAGGTTATTATATGGCTTTCGTTAGTTGACCACTTTTCGAGATAAGCAACACAGGATTTTCAAAAAAATTGATCTTTACTTGTTGTTCTCTGTTGACAGATTTCTGCACTATTTGCATTTGCCTCTTAAATCTTTATCTTTTTGAGTTCTTTTGATCAAAGAGCTTTTTGAAGGGTTGCTGCAATAGCTTATGCTTTAATAAATGTTTGATATATGTTAGTACTTAACCAAAGTGAATTTGTTTATTTTGATTTTACTAATGCTGCTAATGAAGAATTGTGTGAAGTTTTTGTATGAAGGAAGTTTTCAAGTGTAGGGAAAGAAGAATGGTGTGATGAGATGAAGAATAGACAAAAGCTCAAGCTTGGGGATTCCACTGCACCCGAAGACATATTCAAGAGGTACAAGCATCAAAGCTTGGGGATTCCCAAGGCATCCCCTCTTCATCAATAAAGCAACAGGTCATCTCTCTATGCGCTATATTTTTATTGCTTCATACGCTATGTGTTGTTCTTGGAGCGTCTTTATTTTTGTTTATTTTTTTAGTTTTGTTTTGTTTGTTGTATCATATGTTGGATCCCGGCACATATTTGTTTTGGAGAAAGACCCGCTCCGTTTTAATTACATAGAACGCTCTAGTTTTCACGCTTATTGTTCTATGAGTGTTCTAGTTTTCTAGCACTGCGTTTAGCTCTTGTTCTTTCACTTAAATTTTGTTCAGAGCTCGTTAGTATTCTTTATTTATGTATGATTAGCTCTCTAGTTCATATTGTATTTCATCTCTGAGAGTTATTTCAAATAAGTTGATTGGTGTTGGATACGAGTAAAATATTTTATGATTATAGTGATGCAAAAGAAAGCTTATCTAGACTGTGGCATAGACTTTAACATGTCATGTGGATGTTATTCTTGTCATATGCTTAGTATTTATCATTGTATCATGACTAGTTTCAAATGCCTGAGAGTGCATAATGTATCATTGAAAGAATCATGTGTTGTTTCTATCATAAAAGTATATTATTGTGGTATTCTCCTTTGATGCTTTATTGGGTTGACTTGGCACATGCTTATACCATGTTATGACTATAACCGATCAACTAAAGCCTCTATGATCATTTAGTTTTTGACTTGTAATATCACTTTATGCTTTGATTAATAATGTTTTGTCGCTATGCATGATTATGGCCATTATTGCTCTCTTAGTTGGCCGCTCTCAGTCTTTTGCTAGCCTTCGTCTATGCTGAGTATGATCACTACTCGTGCATCCAACCACCATGAAACAAAGTTTGCCAATTGTGTCCATCATATCTACCAAGTAGCATTATAGCTATTCCAAGTAATTCATCATGTTTTTATTTATCTTCTAAATTAAATTTTGGCATGAGAAAATTAGTCAGTAAAGCTCTCACAAACTTGATGGCACATTAAATTTCTTGCACTTAATAAATTTGATCATTGTGACTATCTTATGAAGTTTATATGTTTGCAAATTGCAAGTTGGGAGTTAGTATAACCATGCTTTCATGGGGAACACTTTCGACATTGCACTTATATTTAGTTGATGTCATGTTCTTTTGTTTATGGATGCCTAGCAGTGCGAAATAAAATGGAAACTTATAAGTCCATGGAGTTTGTATATGAGTTGGGGAAACGCCTGGGCCGCTAATCTAAGCCATGCATCATTCATGGTGGAAATAATATACAGCTAAGCCATAGTGAGCATTCTATGAAGCATTTGCAATAAAAAGCTATACTCATAGTAAATAAAAAAATTGCTGAGGTGCTCACTGTCTGTTTGTCTTGTCATTTTGGCATGGGATTGCTCCACAAGAGTACCTCCATATCATCGGGCAAGAGGTACCTTGTTGGCGGTTCTCAATGATACATGTATACTTACAATGGCAAGAACTTATTTGGGACCTAAGTTGAGTAGCATGAGGTTTAAGTACTCGCATTCAAGGGGCATGAGATTTTCAACTTGTGATTTGCAAGCATATAGCTCATTTTTGACTCACATTAACTTTAACCATTCAAGATGCTTATGATAGAGGCAATGAGAGCTCAAAGCTAATAAGTATACTTTTTGGAAGGTTTATAAAACTTGTTTATCTTGCTTACTATGCAAAGAGTCTCTCTTTTACCTTTATGTTGAGTCTTCACCTTCTACTTTATGCACCAATTAAGAGAGCATAGTTTTCATTCTTAGTGCAATGTGCATAGTCCCAAAATTATTATTGATTGATTCATGGTTGTGCTATTGCTTGCTCTCAAATTACTTGTATCTAGTCACCCTCAGAACTTTGAAGGTGTCCTAGCATTTATGTTTTTGCTATTCCATAAAGGACATGTTGAGTACCACTTTGTTATGTTTACTTTCAATGCACTATTATTCATGATCCTTTGTTTGAGTTACTCTTCATGTTATAACATAGTTGATAAGTTCTAATATATATCTATCATGCCTATGTTAGAGTACTTAGATCCCAGCTCACAATACTTTCCATGCTTGATCAAGATTGTGTTGGCTTCATGTCACCTCAAAAAATATCTTTGTTATCACTTATCTACTCAAGTACGAGCAGGAGTTTAGCTTGGGGATGCTTGATACGTCTCAAACGTATCTATAATTTTTGATGCTTCATGCTTGTTTTCACCAATTCATATATGTTTTGCTTACACTTCGTTGCACTTTCACTTGATTGCTGACACTAACCTATTAACAAGATTCCAAAGTGTCAGTTCCCTATTTTTCTATTGTTTTTGTATTTCAGAAAAGTTGTACAGAAAATATTCTCGGAATTGGACGAAACAAAAAACCGAAGTCAATATTTTACCAAAATGAAGACGAAGTCCAGAGGGGGGTCGAAGAGGCGCCACAGGGCGGCTAGACCACCCCATGGCGCGGCCTGGACCTGGCCCACGCCTAGGGTAGGTCTGGGCCCACCAGGCGCCCCATCGACCTAAATCCTCCGCATATTTATACATCTTCTTGGGAAAACCCTGGGTACCCGAGCCTCCATCCACGAAAAATATCGTCGCGGCCGCCATCGTAGAACCCATCTCGGGGGGTTCTGAAGCTCTTCCCGGCACCCTGCCGGAGGGGGAAATCATCGGCGGATGCATCTATATTGCCATGCCCGCCTCCGAAGTGATGCGTGAGTAGTTCATCCATGGACTATGGGTCCATAGTAGTAGGAAGATGGTTGTCTTCTCCACTTTGTGCTTCATGTATCGATCTTGTGAGCTGCCCTACATGATCAAGATCATCTTTATGTAATCCTATATGTTTGGTTTGCTGGGATCCGATGAATATTGTATACTATGTTGAGATTTATTATATATTCATGTCATATATGATTTGTGATCTTGCATGCTCTCCGTTGCTAGTTGAAACTCTAGGCAAATGAACACTTGTGACTCCAATAGGGGTATTTATGCCCGATAGTAGGTTCATGCCTCTAGTTTTCTGGGAGAGTGACTTTATAACTTCTAAGATTGTAGATGTGTTGTTGCTACTAGGGAGAAAACAACAATGTTTTATCCGAGGGTAATTATACTGTTTACTTTACACACATTGCTTAATGCGATAGTCTGTTGCTTGAAACTTAATACTGAAAGGGGTGCAGACGCTAACCTGAAGGTGGATTATTAGTCATAGACGTAGTTGGATTACGGTCTATGTATTATGTTGTAATGCCCATATCAAATCTCATAGTAATCATCTTGTCATGTATTGGTCGTTATTCTATCAATTGCCCAGCTGTAATTTATTCACCCAATATGCTATTTATCTTTATGGAGAGACACCTATAGTGAACTGTGGACCCCAGTCCTATTTCCTTTACTGATAAATTCTACTGCAATCATGTTATGTTACTTTCTGCAAACATCTCCTTCCATTCGATACGTTTAATTCTTTGTGTTCAGCAAACAGTTGAGATTCACAACCTCATTGTAACTTGGGGCAAAGTACTTTGGTTGTGTTGTGTGCAGGTTCCACGTTGTTGCTGACATCGGTAGTGCGCCCTGCCATTAATTAGCTAGCAACACACCTTCAGAAGTCACGCCTTTCTCCTACGGTCGATTAATCCTTGGTTTCTTACTGAGGGAAAACTTGCTACTGTGCTCATCATACCTTCCTCTTGGGGTTACCCAACAGTGTGAAGTCGGCGTAACGATAAGCACCATCAAACCCCACTGAACTCATTTTAAAATCCCTTGTTTGAGCACCTCTAAATATTGTTTTTTGAGTAACATAGAATTTTCGCAAAAACATGAAGCGTCCTTGTTTTATGTGTGTCTTGTTTTGTTTTGTTTTGTTTTGTGAGAGAACCATCATATTGAGTGTTTATGATGCATATGCATGAGCTACTAGAACAAACTCTTTATCTCTGAATGTTCAAAGTAAAATAAGTTGCATACTCTTAAAGAAAAGAAGGAATGCTTAAAAGCTGAAATTTATTTTGTGCATTGTATCTCTAGTTTCATATGCTCTATTGAGTGATGATTTGTTATGTGCCTCATTCAGTACTACTTCTTGCTAGTATACATAGATTTCTAGCTTTAAGTATCATTGTTTGATTATGAATGAATAGTCTATGGATACTATTGCATTCTTTTAGACCTCATGCTAGCCAAAAGAATTGAATTCTTACACAAGCAGACTTGTTTCCAAGCTCAACTCAATCCAACTAAAAATATTAGAATTCTTACACAAGTATAGACTTGTTTTCAAGTATAATGTGTGTGTTTGCCTCCAACCTTTTCAAAAATTCCTTTTTGTATAATGTAAAGCTCATAAGAAAATAAGGTTTGGTAGGAAATACCACAATGCATGTTGTTGGTTTGATTGATTATGATTAATGAGTTAGACCGTAACCATGTTTACTGGGGGAAGTCTTTCAACATTGCACTTTTGGGGTATTGCGCCCTTCGTTGATCATCATTTATTTTATTTTGTTGATGGCTATCTCTTGTGAAATAAGTAGAGGCTAATTAAGCAAGTAAGCATGCATTGTTAGAGAAGAGTAATGTGACGCTAACCGAAGCCATGCTTAATCATGGTAGAAGTTTCAGCAACGAGCATCCTCAATAGGAAGAGTGAAAAAAGAGCTGTGTGAAAATAAAGAGTTGTGAAAAAAAGAGTTGGGAAAAAAGAGTTGTGAAAAAAAGTGTTGTGCAAAAAAAATAGTATGAGAAAAGAAACAAAAAGAGTTTGAGAAAAAAGTGAGAGAGAGTTAGAGAGGATGCTCAACGTCTGTTGTTCATGGTATCCCGGTTTGGATGGCCTATAGTTGATATGCACATCTCCTTTGGTCCTTTGTACATGTGACATGAATGTACCCCATTATGACACTTGGTTAAAACATGTATGTCGAAAAGTCTTGGTAACCCGGAGTTGAGTAATAAGAGGTATAGTCCTTAGCATTCAAGAAAATGAGGCAACACTTACTCATAAGAGGTCAAACTCATGACACATAGATATCTTTGTACATGAGATACTAGGTACCCCTTTCTTATTATTATTGTTGACTTGAATTGCATATCTCAAAATCATGTTTTATGCTCTATACTTTTTATTCTGTTGGAGGTTTAGCACATGCATTTCCTGCTTACTTTCTTGTGTTCAAGAGTCAAAAGAAATATTCCTGAAAAGATACGACACGAAGTCTTCCAACAATTTTATAGGATCTTTTCAAAAATGCTTTGTGATTCATAATACTTGTCATTCATGTTACTTACAATACTATTTACTCTTATGCATGCTATGTAGAATGTAAGAGTTATCACTTTATGAGTTCATGTTGGTTGTTATTATTCATTATTGATTGAACCTTGTGATACTTTGCATGATTTAGAAGCTATATATTATAAACTCCAAAGTTCATGCTAGTTTTATTACCTTTATGCTCGGGGCGAGCATATGTTAAGCTTGGGGATGTTGATGCATGGAAAATGCATACATGGAATTTTTCCTTTAATATATTGGATTCCCACATATTTGCAACATATATGATGATAATACCATGTTTTACATTGATTAGTGGGGATTTACCAATGATCCCCTTTATTTGGTTTATAACCCTGCAGAACAGGAAAACCCTGTTTTGCGTATTTTTCACTTTCAGTGACCTATACGGAGTCAAATTGACCTAGGATTTTTGGAGCATCATTTTTTCATCGGGAGAAACATAATGGACTTTTGGAGCACACCTGGAGCAAACGAGGCCAGGTGGCGCGGCCCAACTTTCTGGCCGCGCCACCCACCACCGTTCTCACCTCGATCGTTCGATTGCCCTGATTTTTTTGCCCATTGATACGTCCCAAACGTATCTATAATTTCTTATGTTCCATGCTACTTTATTGATGATACTCACATGTTTTATACATATTATATGTCATTATTATGCATTTTCCGGCACTAACCTATTGACGAGATGCCGAAGAGCCGATTCTTGTTTTCTCGCTGTTTTTGGTTTCAGAAATCCTACAAAGGAAATATTCGCGGAATTGGACGAAATCAACGCCCAGGGGCCTATTTTTCCACGAAGCTTCCAGAAGACCGGAGGAGATACGAAGTGGGGCCACGGGGCGCCGCCACAATAGGGCGGCACGGCCTAGAGGGGGCCCGCGCGGCCCTAGCGTGTGGGGCCCCCGTGACGCCTCCCGACCCGCCCTTCCGCCTACTTAAAGCCTTCGTCGCGAAACCCCCGGCACCGAGAGCCACGATACGGAAAACCTTCCGAGACGCCGCCGCCGCCAATCCCATCTCGGGGATTCAGGAGATCGCCTCCGGCACCTCGCCGGAGAGGGGAATCATCTCCCGGAGGTCTCTTCATCGCCATGATCGCCTCCGGAGTGATGTGTGAGTAGTTCATCCCTGGACTATGGGTCCATAGCAGTAGCTAGATGGTTGTCTTCTCCTCATTGTGCTATCATGTTAGATCTTGTGAGCTGCCTATCATGATCGAGATCATCTATTTATAATCCTACATGTTGTGTTTGTTGGGATCCGATGAATATTGAATACTATGTCAAGTTGATTATCAATCTATCATATATGTTGTTTATGTTCTTGCATGCTCTCCGTTGCTAGTAGAGGCTCGGCCAAGTTGATACTTGTGACTCCAAGAGGGAGTATTTATGCTCGATAAGTGGGTTCATGCCTCCATTAAATCCGGGACGATGACGAGAAAGTTCTAAGGTTGTGGATGTCTTGTTGCCACTAGGGATAAAACATCGATGCTTTGTCTAAGGATATTTGTGTTGATTACATTACGCACCATACTTAATGCAATTGTCCGTTGTTTGCAACTTAATACTGGAAGGGGTTCGGATGATAACTCTGAAGGTGGACTTTTTAGGCATAGATGCATGCTTCGGATAGCGGTCTATGTACTTTGTCGTAATGCCCCGATTAAATCTCATAGTACTCATCATGATATATGTATATGTATTGTTATGCCTTCTTTATTTGTCAATTGCCCAACCGTAATTTGTTCACCCAACATCTCGTTTATCTTATGGGAGAGACACCACTAGTGAACTGTGGACCCCGGTCCAATTCTTTACATCTGAAATACAATCTATCGCAATTGTTCTTTACTGTTCTTCGCAAACAATCATCATCATCCACACTATACATCTAATCCTTTGCTTACAGAGCAAGCCGGTGAGATTGACAACCTCAATGTTACGTTGGGGCAAAGTACTTTGATTGTGTTGTGCGAGGTTCCACGTTGGCGCCGGAATCCCTGGTGTTGCGCCGCACTACACTCCGCCACCAACAACCTTCACGTGCTTCCTTGACTCCTACCGGTTCGATAACCTTGGTTTCTTACTGAGGGAAAACTTGCTGTTGTACGCATCACACCTTCCTCTTGGGGTTCCCAACGGACGTGTGTCTTGCACGCCATCAAGCACTTTTTCTGGCGCCGTTGCCGGGGAGATCAGGACACGCTGCAAGGGGAGTCTCCCACATCCAATCTCTTTACTTTGTTTTACTTTATTTACTGCTTTGTTTGCTCTTATATCAAAAACACACAAAAAATTGGTTGCTAGTTTTACTTTATTTACTGTCTTGTTCTCTATATTAAAAACACAAAAAAAAAATAGCTACTTGCATTTAGTTTACTTTGTTATCATGTCTAGCTCTGAACCTGTTACTTCTCCACCTCATGAATTAATCTTTACTTTTAAACAAGGGGATGAGGAGAGTTTTAAAGATGCTTGGTCTAGAATTTTTGATTCTTATCGTAAAGCTAAACCTCAAATGACTCTAAGTTTGCTTCTTAGTAAATTTTATTTTGGGCTTATGATTCGCTATAGATATGCCTTGGATGCTGTAGTGGGAGGAGATTTCCTTCATTGCGATGGGGATCGAGCTTTTAATGCCATAAAGAAATTGGTTGCATCACATAGTTCAGCTAATAATTTTGATTCATCTCTTATTAGTATTTATAATAGATTAAACACTCTTGATACAAATACATCTTGCTTGAAAGAAAGGTATGGTCAGATTCGTGAGCGTCTTGATCATGTTTTAGTAAACTCTGAACCTTCAATGTGGGACCCTACTATTAAAGTTACTATTGATGGTAAAAAATTTAATGCCCGTTGTGATATTATGACTGAATTTTGCCTTATGCCTGAAAGTATTTATGAATCTTTGACACTTTGGGGACTTACTGAAGGTGGAGAAGGAATAACTCTTACTGATAACTCTGTTATAATTCCTAAGGGAATAGCTGAAGGAGTATTCACAACCCTTCTTGGAAGGACGGTATCCACTGATTATCTCGTTATTGAATGTGTAGGGACACTAAGATCTCTGTTGAAGCTCTTGGGAGTAACCATAGATGTGGAGAAAGGCACTCTAAAATCCTCTATACCGGGATGTGGTCATATATTCCCTAAACCAAAGAGTAAGAAGGGTAGGCGCAAAGCCCCTGGTAAGAATGTTGATGCTTCATCTCTTGATAATACTTGATACACACTTTCTGCGCCTAGCTGAAAGGCGTTAAAGAAAAGCGCTTATGGGAGACAACCCATTATTTTACTTCTGCACTTTGTTTTACATTTGAGTCTTGGAAGTTGTTATTACTGTAGCAACCTCTCCTTATCTTTATTATTGCATTGTTGTGCCAAGTAAAGTCTTTGATAGTAAAGTCAATACTAGATTTGGATTGCTCACGCAGAACAGATTTCTTGCTCGTCACGAATTTGAGCAGATAGTCTCCGTAGGTAACTCAGAAAAATCTGCCAATTTACGTGCGTGATCGTCGGATATGTGCGCAACTCGTTATTAAATTTGGGCATTTTCATCCGAGCAAGTCTGGTGCCTCTAAAAAATTCGTCTTTACGGATCTGTTCGTTTCGACAGATTCTCGCCTTTTATTTCGCATTGCCTCGTTTTGCTATGTTTGATGGATTTCTTTGTTCCATTAAATTTCAGTAGCTTTGTGCAATGTCTAGAAGTGTTAAGAATGATTATGTCACCTCTGAATATATGAATTATGCATCGACCCTCTAATGAGTTTGTTTTGAGTTTGGTGTGGAGGAAGTTTTCAAGGGTCAAGAGAGGAGGATGATACAATATGATCAAGAAGAGTGAAAAGTCTAAGCTTGGGGATGCCCCCGTGGTTCATCCCTCGCATATTTTAAGAAGACTCAAGCATCTAAGCTTGGGGATGCCCAAGGCATCCCTTCTTCATCGACAACTTATCATGTTCCTCTAGTGAAACTATATTTTTATTCCGTCACATCTTATGTGCTTTACTTGGAGCGTCTGTTTGTTTTTGTTTTTGTTTTTGTTTGAATAAAATCGGATCCTAGCATTCTTTGTTTGGGAGAGAGAGACACGCTCCGCTGTTTCGTATGAACACATATGTTCTTAGCTTTATCTTTAATGTTCATTGCGAAATTTGAACTACTTCATTCATTGCTATATGGTTGGAAATGGAAAATGCCGCATGTGGTAAATGGTATAATGTCTTGAATAATTTGATACTTGGCAATTGTTGTGCTCATATAGATCATGTTTAAGCTCTTGCATCATATACCTTGTACCTATTAATGAAGAACTACATAGAGCTTGTTAAAATTTGGTTTGCATGATTGATCTCTAGAGTCTAGATATTTTCTCGGTTAAGGTGTTTGAACAACAAGGAGATAATGTAAAGTCTTATAATACTTACAATATGTTCATATGTGAGCTTTGCTGCACCTTTTATACTTGAGTTTGCTTCAAACAACCTTGCTAGCCTAGCCTTGTATTGAGAGGAATTCTTCTCATGCATCCAAATCCTTGAGCCAAAAACTATGCCATTTGTGTCCACCATACCTACCTACCACATGGTATTTCTCCGCCATTCCAAAGTACATTACTTGAGTGCTAACTTTAAAAATTCTATTCCTTTGTCTTTGCAATATATAGCTCATGGGAAAAATAGCCTAAAAACTATTGTGGTGAAGAATATGTACTTATGTGTCTTATTTCTTAATAAGTTGCTTGTTGAGCGGTAACCATGTTTCTGGGGACGCCATCAACTTTTACCTTTGTTGAATATCATGTGAGTTGCTATGCATGTTCGTCTTGTCTGAAGTAAGGACGATTTTCATGATCATATGGTTTGAGTATGCATATTGTTAGAGAAGAACATTGGGCCGCTAACTAAAACCATGATTCATGGTGGAAGTTTCAGCTTGGAAAATTAATCCTCAATCTCTTATGAGAATTTTAATCGTTGTTGAATGCTTATGCATTAAAGAGGAGTCCATTATCCGTTGTCTATGTTGTCCCGGTATGGATGTCTAAGTTGAGAATAATCAAAAGCGAGAAATCCAATGCGAGCTTTCTCCTTAGACCTTTGTACAGGCGGCATAGAGGTACCCCTTTGTGACACTTGGTTGAAACATATGTTATGCTATGATAATCCATGTTAATCCAAGCTAATTAGGACAAGGTGCGAGCACTATTGGTATACTATGCATGAGGCTTGCAACTTATAGGATATATTATACATAACACATATGCTTTATTACTACTGTTGACAAAATTGTTTCTTGTTTTTAAAATGAAAAGCTCTAGCACAAATATAGTAATCCATGCTTCCTCTCGCGAAGGGCCTATCTTTTACTTTATTGTTGAGTCAGTTTACCCACTTCTTTCTATCTTAGAAGCAAACACTTGTGTCAACCGTGTGCATTGATTCTTACATGCTTACCTATTGCACTTGTTATATTACTTTGTGTTGACAATTATCCATGAGATATACATGTTGAAGTTGAAAGCAACCGCTGAAACTTATATCTTCCTTTGTGTTGCTTCAATGCCTTTACTTTGAATTTATTGCTTTATGAGTAACTCTTATGCAAGTCTTATTGATGCTTGTCTTGAAAGTATTATTCATGAAAAGTCTTTGCTATATGATTCATTTGTTTACTCTGCTTTGAATCGCTGCATTCATCTCATATGCTTTACAATAGTATGATCAAGATTATGATAGCATGTCACTTCAGAAATTATCTTTGTTATCGTTTACCTACTCGAGGGCGAGTAGGAACTAAGCTTGGGGATGCTTGATACGTCCCAAACGTATCTATAATTTCTTATGTTCCATGCTACTTTATTGATGATACTCACATGTTTTATACATATTATATGTCATTATTATGCATTTTCCGGCACTAACCTATTGACGAGATGCCGAAGAGCCAGTTGATGTTTTCTGCTGTTTTTGGTTTCAGAAATCCTACAAAGGAAATATTCTCGGAATTGGACAAAATCAACGCCTAGGGGCCTATTTTTCCACGAAGCTTCCAGAAGACCGGAGGAGATACGAAGTGGGGCCACGGGGCGCCGCCACACTAGGGCGGCGCGGCCTAGAGGGGGCCCGCGCGGCCCTAGCGTGTGGGGCCCCCGTGACGCCTCCCCGACCCGCCCTTCCGCCTACTTAAAGCCTTCGTCGCGAAACCCCCGCATCGAGAGCCACGATACGGAAAACCTTCCGCAGACGCCGCCGCCGCCAATCCCATCTCGGGGATTCAGGGAGATCGCCTCCGGCACCCCGCCGGAGAGGGGAATCATCTCCCGGAGGTCTCTTCATCGCCATGATCGCCTCCGGAGTGATGTGTGAGTAGTTCATCCCCGGACTATGGGTCCATAGCAGTAGCTAGATGGTTGTCTTCTCCTCATTGTGCTATCATGTTAGATCTTGTGAGCTGCCTATCATGATCGAGATCATCTATTTATAATCCTACATGTTGTGTTTGTTGGGATCCGATGAATATTGAATACTATGTCAAGTTGATTATCAATCTATCATATATGTTGTTTATGTTCTTGCATGCTCTCCGTTGCTAGTAGAGGCTCTGGCCAAGTTGATACTTGTGACTCCAAGAGGGAGTATTTATGCTCGATAAGTGGGTTCATGCCTCCATTAAATCTGGGACAGTGACAGAAAGTTCTAAGGTTGTGGATGTGCTCGTTGCCACTAGGGATAAAACATCGATGCTTTGTCTAAGGATATTTGTGTTGATTACATTACGCACCATACTTAATGCAATTGTCCGTTGTTTGCAACTTAATACCGGAAGGGGTTCGGATGATAACCCGAAGGTGGACTTTTTAGGCATAGATGCATGCTCGGATAGCGGTCTATGTACTTTGTCGTAATGCCCCGATTAAATCTCATAGTACTCATCATGATATATGTATGTGCATTGTTATGCCTTCTTTATTTGTCAATTGCCCAACTGTAATTTGTTCACCCAACATCCGTTTATCTTATGGGAGAGACACCACTAGTGAACTCGTGGACCCCGGTCCAATTCTTTACATCCGAAATACAATCTACTCGCAATTTTTCTTTACTCGTTCTTCACAAACAATCATCATCATCCACACTATACATCTAATCCTTTGTTTACGACAAGCCGGTGAGATTGATAACCTCACCGTTACATTGGGGCAAAGTACTTTGATTGTGTTGTGCGAGTTCCACGCTGGCGCCGGAATCCCCGGTGTTGCGCCGCACTACACTCCGCCACCAACAACCTTCACGTGCTTCCTTGACTCCTACTGGTTCGATAACCTTGGTTTCTTACTGAGGGAAAACTTGCTGCTGTACGCATCACACCTTCCTCTTGGGGTTCCCAACGGACGTGTGTCTTGCGCGCCATCACCCATCGACATATTTTTCCCTAAAAATGACTATATATATGGCCCCGAAGAGTTCTCGGGAGGAGAGCGCCGTAGAAAGACAGAAAAACCAAAACGGATGCTGCTGTAGAGAAGATTGGAGGGGAAACTCCGCCGGGATCACCGCCGGAGGGATCTCCACCTTCTCCAACGCCTTCATCATCATCACCATGACCAAGAGGGAGTAGTCCACTGATACGTCTCCGACGTATCGATAATTTCTTATGTTCCATGCCACATTATTGATGATATCTACATGTTTTATACACATTATATGTCATATTTATGCGTTTTCCGGAACTTACCTATTGACGAGATGCCGAAGGGCCGGCTCTCGTTTTCTGCTGTTTTTGGTTCCGTAAATCCTAGTAAGGAAATATTCTCGGAATCGGACGAAATCAAGACCCAACATCCTATTTTGCCCGGAAGCATCCAGAACACCCGAGAACCGCCAGAGAGGGGGCACGGGCCCACGGGACCATAGGCCGGCGCGGCCTGGGTGTGGCCCGCGCCACCCTATGGTGCCGCCGCCTCTTCGACCCTCTGACGCCACGTCTTCGCCTATAAGAAGCCCCTCGACCTAAAACCTCGATACGAAAAAAGCCACGGTACGAGAAACCTTCCAGAGCCGCCGCCATCGCGAAGCCAAGATCTGGGGGACAGGAGTCTCTGTTCCGGCACCCTGCCGGAGCGGGGAAGTGCCCCCGGAAGGCTCCTCCATCGACACCACCGCCATCTCCATCAACGCTGCTGTCTCCCATGAGGAGGGAGTAGTTCTCCATCGAGGCTCGGGGCTGTACCGGTAGCTATGTGGTTCATCTCTCTCCTATGTGCTTCAATACAATAATCTCATGAGCTGCCTTACATGATTGAGATTCATATGATGATGCTTGTAATCTAGATGTCATTGTGCTAGTCAAGTGAATTTTACTTATGTGATCTCCGGGAGACTCCTTGTCCCACGTGTGTAAAGGTGACAGTGTGTGCACCGTGTGGGTCTCTTAGGCTATATTTCACATAATACTTATTCACTGTTATGAATGGCGTAGTGAAGTGCTTATTTATATCTCTTTATGATTGCAATGTGTTTTGTATCACAATTTATCTATGTGCTACTCTAGTGATGTTATTAAAGTAGTTTTATTCCTCCTGCACGGTGTAATGGTGACAGTGTGTGCATCCGTGTTAGTACTTGGCGTATGCTATGATCATGATCTCTTGTAGATTGTGAAGTTAACTATTGCTATGATAGTATTGATGTGATCTATTCCTCCTACATAGTGTGAAGGTGACAAGTGTGCATGCTGTGTTAGTACTTGGTTTAGTCGTGTTGATCTTTCATGCACTCTAAGGTTATTTAAATATGAACATTGAATTGTGGAGCTTGTTAACTCCGGCATTGAGGGTTCGTGTAATCCTACGCAATGTGTTCATCATCCAACAAGAGTGTAGAGTATGCATTTATCTATTCTGTTATGTGATCAAAGTTGAGAGTGTCCACTAGTGAAAGTCTATTCCCTAGGCCTTGTTCCTAAATATCGCTATCGCTGCTTGTTTACTTGCTTTATCTTGCGTTACTACGCTACCATATTACCACCATCAACTACACGCCAGCAAGCTATTTTCCGGCGCCGTTACTATCTGCTCATATTCATTCATACCACCTGTATTTCACTATCTCTTCGCCGAACTAGTGCACCTATTAGGTGTGTTGGGGACACAAGAGACTTCTTGCTTTGTGGTTGCGGGGTTGCATGAGAGGGATATCTTTGACCTCTTCCTCCCCGAGATCGATAAACCTTGGGTGATCCACTTAAGGGAAACTTGTCTGCTGTTCTACAAACCTCTGCTCTTGGAGGCTCAACACTATCTACAAGAATAGAAGCTCCCGTAGACATCAAGCTATTTTCTGGCGCCGTTGCCGGGGAGGAAAGGTAAAAGGTACTCACACTCCGGATCTCGACTACTAAGCTATTTTCGCCGTTGTAATTACTCGAAGCTATTTCCTTTAGATCCTGCAATTGCATCTTTTTGTTTCTTGTTTACACTAGTTTGGCATAATGGACAACAATGAGCTTCTTATTTTATTTCCTGATTTAAGACATGGATGGTTTGATGCGAAAATTAAAAAACACATGGAACATATTAGTATGAACACTTTGAATACCATTGTTGCTAATGATATAGAAAGTTCTAAGCTTGGGGAAGCTGGTTTTGATGAGCATGATATTTTTAGTCCCCAAGCATTGAGGAGAAAATTTTCTTTGATGATACTTTGCCACCTATTTATGATGATTATAATGATATTGGTCTTTTAGTACCGCCTGTTATGGAGGATAAATTTGATTATGATTACAATATGCCTCCTATATTTGATGATGAGAATAATAATGATAGCTACTTTGTTGAATTTGCTCCTACTACAATTAATAAGAATAACTATGCTTATGTTGGGAGTAGTAATAATTTTATGCATGAGACTCATGATAAGAATGCTTTATGTGATAGTTATATTGTTGAGTTTGCTCATGATGCTACTGAAAGTTATTATGAGAGAGGAAAATATGGTTGTGGAAATTTTCATGTTACTAAAACACCTTTCTATGTGCTGAAATTTTTGAAGCTATACTTGCTTTATCTTCCTATGCTTGTTACTTTGCTCTTCATGAACTTGTTTATTTACAAGATTCCTATGCATAGGAAGCATGTTAGACTTAAATGTGTTTTGAATTTGCCTCTTGATGCTCTCTTTTGCTTCAACTACTATTTCTTGCGAGTGCATCATTAAAACTGCTGAGCCCATCTTAATGGCTATAAAGAAAGAACTTCTTGGGAGATAACCCATGTGTTATTTTGCTACAATACTTTGTTTTATATTTGTGTCTTGGAAGTTGTTTACTACTGTAGAAACCTCTCCTTATCTTAGTTTTGTGCTTTGTTGTGCCAAGTAAAGTCTTTGATAGTAAAGTGAATACTAGATTTGGATTACTCACGCGAGTTTCAGATTTCTTTGCTGTCACGAATTTCTACCTGCCTCCCCGTAGGTAGCTCAGAAAATTAAGCTAATTTACGTGCGTGATCCTCAGATATGTACGCAACTTTCATTCAATTTGGGCATTTTCATTTGAGCAAGTCCGGTGCCTCAATAAAATCCATCTTTACGGACCGTTACTGTTTTGACAGATTCTGCCTTTTATTTCGCATTGCCTCTTTTGCTATGTTGGATGAATTTATTTGATCCATTAATGTCCAGTAGCTTTATGCAATGTCCGAAGTGTTAAGAATGATTGTGTCACCTCTGAACATGTTAATTTTTATTGTGCACTAACCCTCTAATGAGTTGTTTCGAGTTTGGTGTGGAGGAAGTTTTCAAGGGTCAAGAGAGGAGGATGATATACTATGATCAAGAAGAGTGAAAGCTCTAAGCTTAGGGATGCCCCGGTGGTTCACCCCTGCATATTTTAAGAAGACTCAAGCGTCTAAGCTTGGGGATGCCCAAGGCATCCCCTTCTTCATCGACAAATTATCAGGTTCCTTCTCTTGAAACTATATTTTTATTCGGCCACATCTTATGTACTTTACTTGGAGCGTCTGTTTGTTTTTGTTTTTGTTTTTGTTTGAATAAAATATGATCCATCATGCTTGTGTGGGAGAGAGACACGCTCCGCTAGTTCATATGAACACATGTGTTCTTAGCTTTTAATTTTCATGGCGAAGTTTCTTCTTCGTTAATTTGTTATATGGTTGGAATTGGAAAATGATACATGTAGTAAATTGCTAAAATGTCTTGAATAATTTGATACTTGGCAATTGTTGTGCTCATGTTTAAGCTCTTGCATCATATACTTGTTGGAGATATGCCCAAGAGGCAATAATAAATGGTTATTATATATCTTTGTGTTTATGATAATGTTTATATATCATGCTATAATTGTATTAACCGAAACATTAATACATGTGTGATATATAGACAACAAAGAAGTCCCTAGTATGCCTCTTAAACTAGCTTGTTGATTAATGGATGATTAGTTTCATAATCATGAACATTGGACGTTATTAATAACAAGGTTATATCATTATATGAATGATTTAATGGACACACCCAATTAAGCGTAGCATAAGATCTCGTCATTAAGTTATTTGCTATAAGCTTTCGATACATAGTTACCTAGTCCTTATAACCATGAGATCATGTAAATCACTTATACCGGAAAGGTACTTTGATTACATCAAACGCCACTGCGTAAATGGGTGTTTATAAAGGTGGGATTAAGTATCCGGAAAGTATGAGTTGAGGCATATGGATCAACAGTGGGATTTGTCCATCCCGATGACGGATAGATATACTCTGGGCCCTCTCGGTGGAATGTCGTCTAATGTCTTGCAAGCATATGAATAAGTTCATAAGAGACCACATACCACGGTACGAGTAAAGAGTACTTGTCGGGAGACAAGGTTGAACAAGGTATAGAGTGATACCGAAGATCAAACCTCGGACAAGTAAAATATCGCGTGACAAAGGGAATTGGTATCGTATGTGAATGGTTCATTCGATCACTAAAGTCATCGTTGAATATGTGGGAGCCATTATGGATCTCCAGATCCCGCTATTGGTTATTGGTCGGAGTGAGTACTCAACCATGTCCGCATAGTTCACGAACCGTAGGGTGACACACTTAAAGTTGGATGTTGAAATTGTAGAACTTGAATATGGAATGGAGTTCGAATATTTGTTCGGAGTCCCGGATGAGATCCCGGACATCACGAGGAGTTCCGGAATGGTCCGGAGAATAAGATTCATATATAGGAAGTCATATTCCAAGTTTGGAAATGATCCAGGTGCATTTATGGCAGGTTCTAGAAGGTTCTAGAAAAGTCCGGAAGAAATCACCATGGAAAGTAGAGTCCCGGAGGGACTCCACCTTGCATGACCAGACAACCCTAAAGGGGAGGAGTCCAAGGTGGACTCCCCTAGGGTGGCCGGCCAACCCACCTCAAGGAAAGGTGGGAGTCCCACCTTGGGTAGGACTCCTCCTTGAGTAGGTTTCCCACATATGGGAGGTTTTAGTGTTGGGGTCTTATTCGAAGACTTGGACTAGAACTCTTGGTGCTTCCACCTATATAATGAGGGGCATAGGAGAGGGGGCTGATCACTTCTAGCCTCAGCCTTGGCCGCACCCCTTAGAGGGCCGGCGCCCAACCCCCCTCTCTCCCCAAACCCTAGCGGTCTCTCTCCTCCACCACATCCCGCACGCTTAAGCGAAGCTCCGCCGGATTTCTCCACCACCACCGACACCACGCCGTCGTGCTGTCGGATTCAAGAGGAGCTACTACTTCCGCTGCCCGCTGGAACGGGGAGGTGGACGTCGTCTTCATCAACAACCGAACGTGTGACCGAGTACGGAGGTGCTGCCCGTTCGTGGCGCCGGA
Organism: Lolium rigidum; assembly: GCF_022539505.1. Taxonomy (NCBI): domain Eukaryota; kingdom Viridiplantae; phylum Streptophyta; class Magnoliopsida; order Poales; family Poaceae; genus Lolium; species Lolium rigidum. The sequence continues at coordinate 280,298,053 of NC_061508.1, forward strand.
AGCGATCGTGATCAAGATCTTCTACGCGCTTTTGCAAGCGGCAAGTGAACGTCTACCGCAGCAACAAGAGCCTCATCTTGTAGGCTTTGGAATCTCTTCAAGGGTGAGACTCGATATCCCCTCGTTGCTACCGTCTTCTAGATTGCATCTTGGCTTGGATTGCGTGTTCGCGGTAGGAAAATTTTTGTTTTCTATGCAACGTTATCCTTCAGTGGTATCGCAGCCGTGTCTATGCATAGATGGTTGCACGAGTAGAACACAATGGTTTTGTGGGCGTTGATGCTCTTGTTATCTTTAGTTTGAGTACTTTGCATCTTTGTGGCATAGTGGGATGAAGCGGCTCGGGCTAACTTTACATGACCGCGTTCATTAGACTTGCTCCTCGTTCGACATGCAACTTGTATTGCATAAGAGGCTTTGCGGGTGTCTCGTCTCTCCTACTATAGTGAAGATTCAATTTACTCTTCTATTGACAACACTAGTATCACCGTTGTGGTTCATGTTCGTAGGTAGATTAGATCTTACTCGAAAACCCTAAACCACGTAAAATATGCAAACCAAATTAGAGACGTCTAACTTGTTTTTGCAGGGTTTGGTGATGTGATATGGCCATAATGTGATGATGAATATGTATGAGATGATCATTATTGTATTGTGGCAACCGGCAGGAGCCTTATGGTTGTCTTTAAATTTCATGTTGAGTAGTATTTCAAAGTAGTTGTAATAGTTGCTACATGAGGTGAACAACCATGAAGACGGCGTCATGGACCTTGACACTACGCCGACGATGATGGAGATCATGCCCGTTGATGATGGAGATCATGTCCGTGCTTTGGAGATGAAGATCGAAGGCGCAAAGACTAAAGGGCCATATCATATCACATATGAATTGCATGTGATGTTAATCCTTTATGCATCTTATTTTGCTTAGAACGCGACGGTAGCATTATAAGATGATCCCTCACATTAATATCAAGATAATAAAGTGTTCTCCCCTCGTATGCACCGTTGCACAGTTCGTCGTTTCGAAGCATCTCGTGATGATCGGATGTGATAGACTCAACGTTCACATACAACGGGTGTAAGCCATGTTGCACACGCGGAATAGTTGGGTTTGCTTGACGAGCCTAGCATGTACAGACATGGCCTCGGGACAACGGAAACCGAAAGGTTGAACACGAGTCATATGGATGATATGATCAACATGTTGATGTTCACCATTGAAGCTACATCATCTCACGTGATGATCGGTTTTGGTGTAGTGGATTTGGATCGTGTACCACTTAACAACTATGAGGGATGTTGTATTAAGTGGGAGTTCATTAGTAATAAAATTAAAACATGAACTAATTATCATAAACATAGTCTGAGTAGTATTTTGAATTAATTTTTGTAGTATTGGCATCCGTTTTCTACTATGCGCTAGTCTTGTTATTGAGATAGAAATACTGTTAAAATCTGATAAGAAACTTTACTGGATTGGTACCGTATTGTTAATGAATCAAGAAATGATTAAGTCCTATTGCAAACTTTTAGTAAACCTCACATTTTTATTCAAAGAGCTATGGTTTCAATTAGTACCTAAAGTTATCTTGTCTCCGTCAAACTTGAAGTTCAAATTTGTTTGAAAAGTAAGGAGCTGAAAATTTAGTTTTCGTAAATAATCAAGGTATGAGATATATGAGATATCTAAGACCTTATTGCAAGATGATAGAATATTATATGGTGAGACTACATAAACTCATAAGTTTTATGGGAATGTATGAAGGTTGAAGACGCCAGGCGTCACAATCCTCCAATTATTGGGGCACTAACGATATTCGCATATCCATAAAGTTATCATCCTTAGTATGCACCGTTGCTAAGACTCGTCGTATCGAAGCATCACGTGATGATCGGGTGTGATAGATTCTACGTGTGCATACAACGGGTGCAAGCCAGATTTGCACATGCGAATACCAAGGTTAAAACTTTATGAGCCTAGCATGTACGGACATGGTCTCGGAAAGTCATCATGATACAATGGATAAAATTATGAGTGAAA
>NC_061508.1:280600196-280701605 GCF_022539505.1 Lolium rigidum
GTACGATCTCCTTCCCTGTCGTGCTTCTCTCTGGATTCAAAGGACCTCGCTTTGTCTCCAATGGTAATGGTTTCATTGGGGAGATGGCTGTGGATTGCAGCTTCTGCCTGATCCGCTCACGCGCACGCTCAGCGGCTGCCATTGCTTTTTCCTTACTCATATTGATCAACGTCCATGGATTGATCTGAATGTCATCCTTCCTCCTTGTTGCATCATTGGGCTCCTTCTCGTCGATCCTTATCGACAGCTTTCGGGAACTCTATCGTGTTTAAAGTTGTTTTGTTATCTCCAATGTTAGTTACAGTTAAGTATAACAGTGCAGCAATTTATCTCTTCTTACCTCATTCACTTCATCTTTTCTGCAAAAGATCCTTGACATGAACGATGGCCTTTCTGGAGAGTCAAAGTCAATGCTCTCTTCCGAGGATATATCCGAGTCATCAAAAGGATCATATGCTTGTGCAGCTTCTCGTAGAGCAAGGATGTAATCGTAAGTCCTCATTCCCTGTAGTTTAAAATATGCAAATTAAGTTACCAAAAATGAGAGCATGTTCCTGAGCTCTGCACACTGGTCATACAAGCATGGGTTTGGCAAAACGCTAACCTTTCTAATGAGCAGAACATGGAAAAAGAAGAGCTGGCCCAATGCTGCAGTACTGTACATCGTAAAGAGGACAAATGCCATCTGTGGCAAAAAATAAAGAGGAGCGTGAGGTTCACAAGTGAAATAGATAAATAAATTTTGTTACCACGCATATTATTCTTTATATCTTACAGATAATGCTGCATGAGCTCCTTTAGGTAGCCTAATGTGAAGCCTGTGCTCCATTTCCATTTTCAACCCTTTGCTGTCGACAAAACAGCGAACAAAAATCGCAACTGCTGTCCCCCCCTCGATAACAAGCTGATAAAGTAGATTGGAATATGCCAATTAGAACTGGCCAAACTAAAAACAGCTCGGAAAGTTGAACAATTATAGAATCTTGAAGAAAATAGAATAGCAAATTTGTCTAGACTTAGCACCCACCATCAGCAAGACAAAGAACATTAGCATAATAAATGCAGCATAATTCCTTCTCCCAATGCAATTGTTGAGCCACTGCGTTGAAGAAATTGATTAATCAGTCACTTGATTTCCCAAGATATGATTAGCAGGGATAGAAGAGATTTGGAAGTGAGCTACTGCATAGATATGGTGGTTACCCTGCAGTGGTGATCAAATCCGTCAACACACCGGTCACAAGTTTTGCAGTGCTTGCTGCGCAATTTCACCTGTAATTTAAGTTTAAGCTCCGTAAGTTCCTGATTGATCAACAGTTGGCAGAGATGCAATTCATTTGTTGAACTTTACTGACAGCATATGAATCCAGTCCATTTAACACATGCCATATTCAGAAATTAACCTATGCACATAGAAATCGATTCATCCAAGAACATCGAAATGGGCTGCATTTCTTGATTTATTTGACACATAGAAGCAGATGAATAAGCTAAAGAGGGGAAGGATAAAAGTGGAGACCTCGCAGTCACAGATTGGGCAGAATGAGATGTCCTGGTCCTCTGTGGCGTGCGGCGAGACGATGTCGTCGAGCTTGGTGAAGGCGAAGGGGAGCATGGGGTCGAGCTGGACGCTGGAGTTCCACTGCTCCAGGTAGCTCCTCCGCACCCAGCGGTTCATGACGCGGACCTCCACCCTCTTGAGCAGCCGCATCGCGTACCGCCAGAGGATGTACCCGTACCGCAGCCTCGGCAGCGTCCGCCCGCGGCCGCCGCCGCACCTGGCGAGGTCGCGCTGCCTCTTCATCTTCTTGGCGTGCGTCCGGTCGGAGGGGTCCACGGCGGTGCAGCGCACGTAGAGAGCCGCGGCGGCGGCGGCCTGTGGTCGACCAGTCGTCAGCGGCGCAAGGCAAAAGCCTGCCTTTGGGAACTGGAGAGAGAGGTCGGTGGTGGTGGACGTACCGAGAAGGAGAAGAGCACGAGGAGGGTGGTGCCGGCGACGGTGCTGCCGAGGTAGGGCCCGAGGACGACGTAGTACGCTGCGACGAGGACGGCGAACACCGCCGCGCCCACGAGCTGCAGTCATCAGCAATTGAATCCGAAAAAAGCAGGGGAGGTCAGGTGTTGCTGAAAGCGGCCAAGAGGGGATGGGGAAAAGATGGAGAGAGGGCGGCGGACCTGGAGCGGATGGAGGGGCAGCTGCCAGCCGTGGCGCCGGCGCCACCGCGGCCACCTCGTCGCCGTCGTTGTTTCTCCGCCGCACCCCATCGTCGAGAGATTCGATCCGAGCGCGCTGCTCTGCTCTGCTCTGCTCTCACCTCAGGTCAAGAGGAGAAGCAGAGTCTTGTGAACTCCTTCTGACATGTGGGGCAAGGCAGCCGCCCGCACCAACGTCTCTCCTCATGGTGTTTTGAATTTCGAATCACCGGAGCGGCTATCTGGGCTGGGCCGTCTGGAATTGGAGGGTCTTTTCTTTTATTCAGGAAAACTCTGCAAGTAGGCGAATCCTATTCTCCGCTTATAGGGAGATGAATCTGGGGCTCCGGTCAGGGAGCGATGTTTTTGGGCCGGCCTATTACTACCGAGTTTCTGGGCCATTTACATAAAAATAACCCTTTTGTGAAAAAAAAGCACAGACTGACCCTCCGGCCAAACTATTTCACCCATCTAACCCTTTTGTGTGGCGCCCCTCCCATCGGCGCCACACTGTGTGGCGCCCTTGCAAGCGGCGCCACTCGACCATCCAACGTGGCGTGGTCGACGCTGATGTGTGCTCGACTCTGACGTGGCAGGATGTGTGGCGCCCTGCCAAGGGCGCCACACATCCACTTATAATAGCCCAAAACATACTGTAAGACAATTCTCCAGGGATTTAGCCGTTTTGGCGACCCTGTTTGTGTGGCGCCGACGACACGAGCGCCACACAAACAGGGTCGCCAAAATGGCTAAGGACTAAGCGTCCGGAGCCCCTGGATATTTTCGACATATAAGTTGATATAAGTTGACATGTGTGGTGCCGACGTCATGGGCGCCACACAGTGCAGTGTGGCGCCTATGCCATGTGCGCCACACATTGACTTGTGCTAAACCATGAAAATTCATATCATATTTCAACAGTTTTGAATACAACATTGCACACAACATGTACGAGACAACATAGTGGTTCAGATAACACATAAGGTTCGACGACATCAAGGTTCCAATTACAATAAGGTTTGACGACATGAAGGTTCGAGAAGATCAAGGTTCACACAACATTAAGGTTCGACAACATAAAGGTTCGACAACATAAAGGTTCGACAACATAAAGGTTCGACAACATGAACCTAGCCAAACGGACATCACTGCGTGGCAAAGGCTCCCTCCCCCTCTTCTTGTTCTTAGATTCTTCAGCCAGTTCTTCCTTCTCCCTTATGTCACGAGCCAACTGAACCACCGAGTCGAAGAAATGGTGGCGCTCCTCCGTCTTTGAAGCTTCCGCTTGAGCTCTTTCCTCCTTTATGCGCTCAGCCTCCTTAGCCACCTCCTCTAGGTGCATCCTATTGGCCCTCTCCCTCGCTAGTTGAGCAAGTTGCCAGTTTCTCTGGAATTTTTTCCTCCATAGACGGTCCCATTCGGCCTGGAGCTTCTCATTCCTCTTCTTCTCGTGCCATAGGTATTCCTGATACTCCATTTGCATACGGGCACGCTCAGCCATCTTCTTCTCGTGCTCCTCCTTCTCCTTCCTCGCAACTTCTTCCTTCTCCCTCTTCCGCACCGTCCTCACAGCCTCCTCCCAAACGGACTCCTCCTTCTCATTGCCCTCACACGCCCCATTCCCCTTGGTGGGTTGAGTTGCAATACCTAAAAACAAAATTGAAAAAACCAAATTTAGTCACGGAATAGGAAAATAGAAAGTACAATACAATTAATATATTGGAGACACATACGGATGAGGCCCCGCTAGGTATCCTAGCATACTAGTACCCCGACGTCCACCATGGCGACCTCTACTAAGCCCTACATGAATCCTTGGTTGCCTTGGAGTTTGTCGCCATTGTGATTGATGTCTTGGGGCTTGTTGCCTCGGAGCTTGTTGCCTTGGAGCTTGTTTCCATGGGGATTGTTGACTTGGAGCTTGTCGCCTTGGAGCTTGTTGGCTAGGACCTTGTTGGCTTGGAGGTTGTTGCCTTGGAGCTACTTGCCTTGGAGCTTGTTGGCTTGGAGCTTGTTGGCTACTTGATTGTTGGCTTGTGCTAGCATCATTGCCCTTTGACTTTTTGCTGGATGTACATTTTCTTCTATTGTGCCCCTTACTATTGCATGATCCACAATTAGTTGGCTCACGGGCCTCATGCACCATCGGTGGTGCAAGGGAGCATGCCCGGGAATGTCAAACTCCACCGCATTGAGAATTCCTTGATGACGATCCGAGATGACACACACTTCCTTTGAGGGTGGTATGACCCTCGTCCTCAATATATGGAAAAACCATTGCCAGTTATCATTGTTCTCAACCTCTACCAATGCAAAAGCCAATGGTACTAAGCGATTGCTTGCATCATTTTCTATTGCCACCAATAGTGTGCCCTTGTACTGCCCGGTCAAGAAGGTACCATCGACAGCGATGACCGGCGTACAATGTTCAAATGCCCTCGTGCATTGCTCGAATGACCAAAATGCACGGTGAAATACCTTCACTCTTTTACCGTCATGCAATGTCATTTTGGTACTAGAAGGCTCCACCACATGCACCATGCCCGGGTTAGTAGCCCCATCGCTAACAACAACCTAGGGACTCGGTTGTATGCTTCCTCCCAATCACCGTACAACATCTTGAATGCGGCTTGTTTGGCCTTTGATACGTCTCAAACGTATCTATAATTTCTTATGTTCCATGCTACTTTTATGATGATACTCACATATTTTATACACATTATATGTCATTATTATGCATTTTCCGGCACTAACCTATTGACGAGATGCCGAAGAGCCGATTCTTGTTTTCGTTCGTTTTTGGTTTCAGAAATCCTAGTAAGGAAATATTCTTGGAATTGGACGAAATCAACGCCCAGGGTCTTATTTTTCCACGAAGCTTCCAGAAGACCGAGGGAGATATGAAGTGGGGCCACGAGGTGGCGACACACGTGCCGCCCTAGCGTGTGGGCCCCTCGTGACGCCCCCGACTCTACCCTTCCGCCTACTTAAAGCCTTCGTCGCGAAAACCCCAGTACCGAGAGCCACGATACGGAAAACCTTCCAGAGACGCCGCCGCCGCCAATCCCATCTCGGGGGATTCAGGAGATCGCCTCCGGCACCCTGCCGGAGAGGGGAATCATCTCCCGTAGGTCTCTTCATCACCATGATCGCCTCCGGATTGATGTGTGAGTAGTTCACCCCTGGACTATGGGTCCATAGCAGTAGCTAGATGGTTGTCTTCTCCTCATTGTGCTATCATGTTAGATCTTGTGAGCTGCCTATCATGATCAAGATCATCTATTTGTAATGCTACATGTTGTGTTTGTTCGGATCCGATGAATATTGAATACTATGTCAAGTTGATTATCAATCTATCATATATGTTGTTTATGTTCTTCCATGCTCTCCGTTGCTAGAAGAGGCTCTGGCCAAGTTGATACTTGTGACTCCAAGAGGGAGTATTTATGCTCGATAGTGGGTTCATGCCTCAATTGAATGCGGGACGGTGACGAAAGTTCTAAGGTTGTGGATGTGCTTTGTTGCCACTAGGGATAAAACATCGATGCTTTGTCTAAGGATATTTGTGTTGATTACATTACGCACCATACTTAATGCAATTGTCTATTGTTTGCAACTTAATACTGGAAGGGGTTCGGATGATAACCCGAAGGTGGACTTTTTAGGCATAGATGCATGCTTTGGATAGCGGTCTATGTACTTTGTCGTAATGCCCTGATTAAATCTCATAGTACTCATCATGATATATGTATGTGCATTGTTATGCCTTCTTTATTTGTCAATTGCCCAACTGTAATTTGTTCACCCAACATGCATTTATCTTATGAGAGAGACACCACTAATGAACTGTGGACCCCGGTTCATTCTTTACATCTGAAATACAATCTACTGCAATACTTGTTCTTTACTGTTCTTCGCAAACAACCATCATAATCCACACTATACATCTAATCCTTTGTTTACAGCAAGCCGGTGAGATTGACAACCTCACTCGTTACGTTGGGGCAAAGTACTTTGATTGTGTTGTGCAGGTTCCACGTTGGTGCCGGAATCCCTGGTGTTGCGCCGCACTACACTCCGCCACCAACAACCTTCACGTGTTCCTTGACTCCTACTGGTTCGATAACCTTGGTTTCTTACTGAAGGAAAAATTGCTGCTGTACGCATCACACCTTCCTCTTGGGTTTCCCAACGGACGTGTGCTTCACGCGTATCAAGCATATTTTCTGGCGCCGTTGCCGGGGAGATCAAGACACGCTGCAAGGGGAGTCTCCCACATCCAATCTCTTTACTTTGTTTTTGTCTTGCTTTGTTTTACTTTATTTACTGCTTTGTTTGCTCTCTATATCAAAAACACAAAAAAATTAGTTGCTAGATTTACTTTATTTACTGTCTTGTTCTCTATATGAAAAACACAAAAAAATTAGTTACTTGCATTTACTTTATTTAGTTTACTTTATTTACTACTGCTAAAATGGGTACTGTTGAGAATACTAACTTGTGTGACTTCACTAGCACAAATAATAATGATTTCTTATGCACACCTATTGCTCCACCTGCTACTACAGCGAGAATTCTTTGAAATTAAACCTGCTTTACTAAATCTTGTTATGAGAGAGCAATTTTCTGGTGTTAGTTCTTATGATGCTTGCTGCCCATCTTAATAATTTTGTTGAACTTTGTGAAATGCAAAAGTATAAGGATGTAGATGGTGACATTATAAAATTAAAATTGTTTCCTTTCTCCTTAAGAGGAAGAGCTAAAGATTGGTTGCTATCTCTGCCTAGAAATAGTATTGATTCATGGACTAAATGTAAGGATGCTTTTATTGGTAGATATTATCCTCCCGCTAAAATTATATCTTTGAGAAGTAGCATAATGAATTTTAAGCAATTAGATAATGAACATGTTGCTCAAGCATGGGAGAGAATGAAATCTTTGGTAAAGAATTGCCCTACCCATGGACTAACTACTTGGATGATCATCCAAACCTTCTATGCATGATTGAATTTTTCTTCGCGGAACCTATTGGATTCAGCTGCTGGAGGTACCGTTATGTCCATTACTTTGGGTGCAGCAACAAAGCTTCTTGATGATATGATGACAAATTACTCTGAATGGCACACGGAAAGAGCTCCACAAGGTAAGAAGGTAAATTCTGTTGAAGAAACCTCCTCCTTGAGTGATAAGATTGATGCTATTATGTCTATGCTTGTGAATGGTAGATCTAATGTTGATCCTAATAATGTTCCTTTAGCTTCATTGGTTGCCCAAGAAGAACATGCTGATGTGAACTTCATTAAAAATAATAATTTCAACAACAATGCTTATAGGAATAATTCTGGCAACAACTATAGGCCATATCCTTCTGCTAATGGTAATGGTTATGGTAATTCTTATGGGAATTCTTACAACAATAATAGGAGTGTACCCCCTGGTCTTGAAGCCATGCTTAAAGAATTTATTAGTACACAAACCTGCTTTTAACAAATCTGTTGAGGAAAAGCTTGATAAAATTGATATTCTTGCTTCTAAGGTTGATAGACTTGCCTCTGATGTTGATCTTTTAAAATTGAAAGTTATGCCTAATAAGGATAATGATAATAAAATTGTTACTACAGCAAATGCCATCCAAGTTCGAATTAATGAGAATATTAGATTGATGGCTGAATTGCATGCTAGGTGGGAAAGAGAAGAAAACGAAAAACTTGCTAAAGAGAATAATGTAGTTAAAGTTTGGACTATTACCACCACTAGTAATGATAATGCTTCACATGTTGCTACACATCCTACTATCAATGGTAAAATAATTGGTGTTGATAATGTTTCTACTCCTAGTGCAAAGCGTGCAAAATTGCCTGAAACTGCTAAAACTGCTGAAATTGTTTGCGATAAAACTGCTGAAATTTTTCAAAATATTGGGGACAATGATCCCATTGCTGTAGATCATAATAGTTTAAATTTTGATGATTTTCACATCTCTGAAATTATAAAGTTCTTACAAAAACTTGCTAAAAGTCCCAATGCTAGTGCTATAAAATTGGCATTTACAAAACATATTACAAATGCTCTCATAAAAGCTAGAGAGGAGAAACTAAAACTTGAAACCTCTATTCCTAGGAAGTTAGAAGATGGTTGGGAGCCCATCATTAAGATGAAGGTCAATGATTTTGATTGTAATGATTTATGTGATCTTGGTGCAAGTATTTCTGTTATGCCTAAGAAAATTTATGATATGCTTGACTTGCCACCATTGAAAAATTGTTATTTGGATGTTAATCTTGCTGATAATGCTATAAAGAAACCTTTGTGGAGGATTGATAATGTTCGCATTATGGTTAACAATAACCTTGTCCCCATTGATTTTGTTGTCTTGGATACTGAATGCAATGCATCTTGTTCCATTATAGTGGGAAGACCTTTTCTTCGAACTGTTGGTGCTACCATTGATATGAAGGAAGGTAATATTAAATATCAATTTACTCTCAAGAAAGGTATGGAACACTTCCCTAGAAAGAGAATGAAGTTACCTTATGATTCTATTATTAGAACAAATATAATACTTGATACACACTTTCTGCGCCTAGCTGAAAGGCGTTAAAGAAAAGCGCTTATGGGAGACAACCCATTATTTTACTTCTGCAATTTTGTTTTATATTTGAGTCTTGGAAGTTGTTACTACTGTAGCAACCTCTCCTTATCTTTATTTTATTGCATTGTTGTGCAAAGTAAAGTCTTTGATAGTAAAGTCAATACTAGATTTGGATTACTGCGCAGGAACAGATTTCTTTCTGTCACGAAATTGAGCCGCCCCTGCTGTAGAAAATTTAGAAAAATCTGCCAATTTACGTGCGTGATCCTCATATATGTACGCAACTTTCATTCAATTTGGGAATTTTCATCGGAGCAAGTTCAGTGCCTCTAAAAAATTCGTGTTTACGGACTGTTCTGTTTTGATAGATTCTGCCTTTTATTTCGCATTGCCTGTTTTGCTATGTTTGATGGATTTCTTTGTTCCATTAACTTTCAGTAGCTTTGTGCAATGTTCATAAGTGTTAAGAATAATTATGTCACCTCTGAATATATGAATTTTAAATTATGCACTAACCCTCTAATGAGATTGTTTTGAGTTTGGTGTGGAGGAAGTTTTCAAGGGTCAAGAGAGGAGGATGATACAATATGATCAAGAAGAGTGAAAAGTCTAAGCTTGGGGATGCCCCCGTGGTTCATCCCCGCATATTTTAAGAAGACTCAAGCATCTAAGCTTGGGGATGCCCAAGGCATCCCTTCTTCATCGACAACTTATCGGGTCACCTCTAGTGAAACTATATTTTTATTCCGTCACATCTTATGTGCTTTACTTGGAGCGTCTCGTTTGTTTTTGTTTTTGTTTTTGTTTGAATAAAATCGGATCCTAGCATTCTTTGTTTGGGAGAGAGACACGCTCCGCTGTTTCGTATGAACACATATGTTGTTAGCTTTACTTTTAATGTTCATGGCGAAGGTTGAACTAATTCGTTCATTGTTATATGGTTGGAAACACAAAATGCTGCATGTGGTAAATGGTATAATGGCTTGAATAATTTGATACTTGGCAATTGTTGTGCTCATATAGATCATGTTTAAGCTCTTGCATCATGTACTTTGTACCTAGTAATGAAGAATTACATAGAGCTTGTTAAAATTTGGTTTGCATGATTGATCTCTAGAGTCTAGATATTTTCTGGTTAAGGTGTTTGAACAACAAGGAGACGATGTAAAGTCTTATAGTGCTTACAATATGTTCATATGTGAGTTTTGCTGCACCGTTTTATACTTGAGTTTGCTTCAAACAACCTTGCTAGCCTAGCCTTGTATTGAGAGGAATTCTTCTCGTGCATCCAAATCCTTGAGCCAAAAACTATGCCATTTGTGTCCACCATACCTACCTACTACATGGTATTTCTCTGCCATTCCAAAGTAAATTACTTGAGTGCTACCTTTAAAATTTCATTCTTTGTCTTTACAATATATAGCTCATGGGAAAATAGCCTTAAAAACTATTGTGGTGAAGAATATGTAGCTATGTGTCTTATTTCTTAATAAGTTGCTTGTTGAGCGGTAACCATGTTTCTGGGGACGCCATCAACTATTTTACCTTTGTTGAATATCATGTGAGTTGCTATGCATGTTCGTCTTGTCTGAAGTAAGGGCGATTTTCATGATCAAATGGTTTGAGTATGCATATTGTTAGAGAAGAACATTGGGCCGCTAACTAAAGCCATGATTCATGGTGGAAGTTTCAGTTTGGACAATTAATCCTCAATCTTTTATGAGAATATTATCTGTTGTTGAATGCTTATGTATTAAAGAGGAGTCCATTATCTGTTATCTATGTTGTCCCGGTATGGATGTCTAAGTTGAGAATAATCAAAAGCGAGAAATCCAATGCGAGCTTTCTCCTTAGACCTTTGTACGAGCGGCATAGAGGTACCCCTTTGTGACACTTGGTTGAAATATATGCTATGCAATGATAATCCATGTTAATCCAAGCTAATTAGGACAAGGTGCGAGCACTATTGGTAATCTATGCATGAGGCTTGCAACTTATAGGATGTCTTATACATAACACATATGATTTATTACTACCGTTGAAAAAATTGTTTCTTGTTTTCAAAATGAAAAGCTCTAGCACAAAAATAGTAATCCATGCTTCCCTCTGCGAAGGGCCATTCTTTTACTTTATTGTTGAGTCAGTTTACCTATTCTTTCTATCTTAGAAGCAAACACTTGTATCAACTGTGTGCATTGATTCTTACATGTTTACCTATTGCACTTGTTATATTACTTTGTGTTGACAATTATCCATGAGATAAACATGTTGAAGTTGAAAGCAATTCGCTGAAACTTATATCTTCCTTTGTGTTGCTTCAATGCCTTTACTTTGAATTTATTGCTTTATGAGTAACTCTTATGCAAGTCTTATTGATGCTTGTCTTGAAAGTATTATTCATGAAAAGTCTTTGCTATATGATTCAGTTGTTTACTCATTGTCTTCACCATTGCTTCGAATCGCTGCATTCATCTCATGTGCTTTACAATAGTATTGATCAAGATTATGATAGCATGTCACTTCAGAAATTATCTTTGTTATCGTTTACCTACTCGAGGGCGAGTAGGAACTAAGCTTGGGGATGCTTGATACGTCTCAAACGTATCTATAATTTCTTATGTTCCATGCTACTTTTATGATGATACTCACATGTTTTATACACATTATATGTCATTATTATGCATTTTCCGGCACTAATCTATTGACGAGATGCCGAAGAGCCAGTTACTATTTTCTGCTGTTTTTGGTTTCAGAAATCCTAGTAAGGAAATATTCTCGGAATTGGACGAAATCAACGCCCAGGGTCTTATTTTTCCACGAAACTTCCAGAAGACCGAGGGAGATACGAAGTGGGGCCACGAGGTGGCGACACACTAAGGCGGCGCGGCCAGGCTAGGGCCCGCGCCGCCCTAGCGTGTGGGCCCCTCGTGACGCCCCCGAATCTACCCTTCCGCCTACTTAAAGCCTTCGTCGCGAAAACCCCAGTTCCGAGAGCCACGATACGGAAAACCTTCCAGAGACGCCGCCGCCGCCAATCCCATCTCGGGGGATTCAGGAGATCGCCTCCGGCACCCAACTGGAGAGGGGAATCATCTCCCGGAGGTCTCTTCATCACCATGATCGCCTCTGGATCGATGTGTGAGTAGTTCACCCCTGGACTATGGGTCCATAGCAGTAGCTAGATGGTTGTCTTCTCCTCATTGTGCTATCATGTTAGATCTTGTGAGCTGCCTATCATGATCAAGATCATCTATTTGTAATGCTACATGTTGTGTTTGTTCGGATCCGATGAATATTGAATACTATGTCAAGTTGATTATCAATCTATCATATATGTTCTTTATGTTCTTACATGCTCTCCGTTGCTAGTAGAGGCTCTGGCCAAGTTGATACTTGTGACTCCAAGAGGGAGTATTTATGCTCGATAGAGGGTTCATGCCTCCATTGAATCTGGGACAGTGACAGAAAGTTCTAAGGTTGTGGATATGCTGTTGCCACTAGGGATAAAACATCGATGCTTTGTCCGAGGATATTTGTGTTGATTACATTACGCACCATACTTAATGCAATTGTCTCGTTGTTTGCAACTTAATACCTGGAAGGGGTTCGGATGATAACTCTGAAGGTGGACTTTTTAGGCATAGATGCATGCTGGATAGCGGTCTATGTACTTTGTCGTAATGCCCTGATTAAATCTCATAGTACTCATCATGATATATGTATGTGCATTGTTATGCCTTCTTTATTTGTCAATTGCCCAACTATAATTTGTTCACCCAACATGCATTTATCTTATGGGAGAGACACCACTAGTGAAATGTGGACCCCGGTCCATTCTTTACATCTGAAATATAATCTACTGCAATACTTGTTCTTTACTGTTCTTCGCAAACAACCATCATAATCCACACTATACATCTAATCATTTGTTTACAGCAAGCCGGTGAGATTGACAACCTCACTATTACGTTGGGGCGAAGTACTTTGATTGTGTTGTGCAGGTTCCACGTTGGCGCCGGAATCCCTGGTGTTGCGCCGCACTACACTCCGCCACCAACAACCTTCACGTGTTCCTTGACTCCTACTGGTTCGATAACCTTGGTTTCTTACTGAGGGAAAACTTGCTGCTGTACGCATCACACCTTCCTCTTGGGGTTCCCAACGGACGTGTGCTTCACGCGTATCAGCCTTCCATGCCTTCCCATACTTGACGTCGTAGTCAAACCGGGATTTCGCCGTATCTTGCACGGACCTAATGCTCATGGTTGAAAGTGATGATATCTCAGCCGAGAGCTTGTATGCAATGAACTCGGATGTGAGTTGACGGTGGCCCGGCTGCGCATCCTTGCCATCAAGCTTCGCCCCCCGGCACATGTGAGTGGCTACACAACTTGTTATGTGCAAAGAGGGCCCTTTTTTGAAAGGTCTTGCACAGACAACCCATGGACACCTTTTATCTACACATTTTAGCGTGTACCGCTTCTTCAAGTCCAAGTGCACAACGATGTAAAGGCGATGATGCTTAATCGAGAACTCCTTCAATCATACCTTCAATTCCAAGAAGGTATCAAACGTGAGCCCTTTAGAGATCATAGCCGTCCTACCATCCACATCTCTCTTGGAAATTGGCCTAGCTCCAAGAAATAAACTTTTGCCACCATCAACCACGGCTCCATCCGCAAGACTAACATCACGGAACAATGGTATCTGAATATCCTGTCCGGTTACGTTTTTTTTTAAAATTGAACATTTTTAAATTTGAACTTTTTTAGATTCAAATATTTTTTAATCTGAACATTTTTCTAATTTGATTTTTTTGAATTTAGAATTTTTAGATTTAAACTTTTTAGAACCCAGTATTTGTTAAATCTGAACATGTTGTAATCAAAACTTTTTGAGATTTCAAAATTTATTGAATTAAACATTTTTAAAATATAAAATGAAAGGAGAAAAAAAGAGAAGCAGTACCTTTTGTTGGGCCTTATTTGGAGAGGCCCAGAAAAAATCTCTTCAGGCGGAGCGTACAATCTCTCCCGCTAAGCGCTAAGGGCGGAGCGGTGAATCCTATTCTTCGCTTATAGCGGGATGAATCTGGGGCTCCAGAGCGATGCTTTTGGGCCGACCCATTACGACCGAGTTTCTGCTAGTGATGATTTTATTTCATGGTTTTCTCGGTTTTTGGATGTCAATGGCTGTTTGTGTGTTGTTTTCTCAATGGTTTTTATCCTTGTTTTTTTTTGTTTTTTCGATCGGTTTTATGTACATTTAAAATTTGAACTTTTTTGAATATTGACCTTGTTGTAAATTCGAAAATTTTCAGTTTCGAACATTTTTAAAATTTTGATTTTTTTTACTTTGAACTTTTTCAAATTCAAACTTTTTCAGATTCGATTTTTTTAAACGGAACATTTTTATATTTGAACTTTTTTAGGTTCAAACATTTTTTAATCTGAACATTTTTCTAATTTAATTTTTTTGAATTTAGAATTTTTAGATTTAAACTTTTTAGAACAGAGTATTTGTTAAATCTGGACATTTTATAATCAATTTTTTTAGATTTCAACATTTATTGAATTTAAACATTTTTAAAATATAAACTGAAAGGAGAAAAAAAAGAGAAACAGTACCTTTTGTTGGGCCGCATTTGGAGAGGCCCAGAAAAAATCTCTTCAAGCGGAGCGTACCATCTCTCCCGCTAAGGGCGGAGCGGCGAATCCTATTCTCCGCTTATATCGGGATGAATCTGGGGCTCCGCTCAGGGAGCAATGCTTTTGGGCCGGCCCATTACTACTGAGTTTCTGCTAGTGAGGATTTTATTCCACGGTTTTCTCGGTTTTTGGCTGTCCATGGCTGTTTGTGTGTTGTTTTCTCAACGGTTTTTATCTCTGGTTTTTCGGTCGGTTTTATGTACATTTAAAATTTGAACTTTTTTGAATATTGAACTTTTTTTAAATTCGAAAATTTTCAGTTTCGAACATTTTTTAAATCTGAACATTTTTTAGTTTTGAACTTTAACCAAATTCGAACTTTTTCAGATTCAATTTTCTTTAAACGGAACATTTTTAAATTTGAACATTTTTTAATCTGAACATTTTTCTAATTTGATTTTTTTGAATTTAGAATTTTTTGATTTAAACATTTTAGAACCGAGTATTTGTTAAATCTGAACATTTTGTAATCAAAACTTTTTTAGATTTCAACATTTATTAAATTTAAACATTTTTAAAATATAAACTGAAAGGAGAAAAAAAGAGAAGCAGTACCTTTTGTTGGGCCGCATTTGGAGAGGCCCAAAAAAAATCTCTTCAGGCGGAGCGTACCATCTCTCCCGCTAAGGGCGGAGCATAGGCGCTCCCTGCAAGTAGGAGCATCCTCCCACTTAAGCCCTTTTTAATGGGCCGCATTGGCATCACTTCTTTTTTGATAAATCGAGTGTTTTTATATGTACGTTTCATAATGAGTTATTATTATTAATTAATAATAGAAAAATAGGAATTCCACAATTGAATCTAGGAGCATATGCTCCTGCTACCCGTGAAAAACATTCTAAAATGTTAGACAAATATGAAGAAAACATTGGCCCGTATATATAGACAATATATGTGTGCATGCCAAGTTTCACGGAAAAGTGACATTTTTTTATGTTTCATGTAAAAAAAATAAAGGAATATCTCATGGAGCATAAAAATTTGTGTTTTTTGCACACTACGTACAAAATGTCGTTTTGAACACATAATACGTCGAGACATACACGTAATTTTTTTTGTTTAGAACTAAAATTTAAACTAGCTTTAAGTCATTTCGAAAAGCAGGAGCATATGCTCCCGGGTGCAAAAAGCACCTCATCCCTAGAATAAGTGTTTCGTAAAACAAAAGTGTACACATACCTACATAATGCCTTTGTCGGTCACGGATCGCAACCACCTAATCCCCTCGTAGGACCCATGGGCGTTGTGTGCAACTTGGGGTCTTGGGGAGGTACTCAAAGGTTCGGGGGATTGGGCGGAGGGCCATCTAAGACCAAGGGTTTTAATGCGCCATTTCAGCCGATTATATATATACATAGCGAGACATCGATTCAATGTGAAAAAGTGGTTCTAATTGTTGGTTCCACTTGTAGCAATAGAAGATGATTCTTTTATGTGAAGCGCGTAGTGATGTGGCCCACATCACACGGGGATATGGAGGAAGCAATTTTTTCCATTTGAGTTGGCCCATTGTAATACTTTGGTGTTATTCAATACACTGCAACTAAATGGGTGTTAATTCAAAGTTCACAACTTTTTCATTACTAGTACAACTGCCCGTGCGTTGCCACCGGTACTCAAATTTTATTTCTCAATGCACATATATTCACGACTCACTATGAAAATTCAAAACAAATCTGTAATATCATAATGTACTATGGCAATACTGTAACATCCCAACTTTTCAATAAAGAAAGAAAGAGAGAGTTTCCAAAAAACCAAATTTGAGAACGAACAAAAACTTTTTATCACCATATAGTGCTATGCATATAGATCACCTTGTTAATCATTTTAGTGTGCATTTTGCCATGATGATTGCTTGTTTGATTTCCATTGCCCTAAAACCCTAACCAAGGATCTCTTGATCATCCATTTGGGAGGAAAAAGAAAAGAGAAAAGAAAATAGAAAAGTCACCTCAACACACACATATGGCTTATGCCATTTTTGCAAATTCTTAACCTAGAACACTTTGGCTTGCACCATTGTTTGGAATTGGTTATTAAACACTTATAAACTCTTTTGGAATCAAAGAAACCCAAATCAAATTGAAATCAAATGCAATTTCCAATTCACATGCTATTTAGAGATGTGACATTTTTGGTCTGATGCCATCTTTGAGCCCTGCTATTTAGAGATTTCCCTACTATACTTTGCCAACTCTTTGCACCTCATCCAAGACAACATCAAGGTGAACAACTTTTCCCAAAACCATCACCCCAAATTCTTTCTCAATTTCAAATGGGGATCAAGCAAAGTTGGAACCATAATGCAATTTGAAGATCATATGTAACATGTGATTTTGCATTTCCACTCCATTTTGACCACCACCACCTCCATTCTACTTATAATATTATATCTTTACACTCCACCAAAAATCTCTTCAAAATTTCCTCAAACACCTTGTGGATAATAATCTGCCAACCCCATGCATCAAAGAAACCAGCAGTTTTTAGCCTCCCTCCTCAACCCTAGGTTATCTCTAGTACCTCTCTGACCCCTCTCAACCTTGCCAAGCAGAATAGACAAGAAGGAGTACAAGAAATCATCACCATCTTGACCTAATCTCACCATGCCGTGGCATGGCATGGCCTCTCTATGTCACATCTCTCTCTGGTCGAATCCAATGAGCCCAACCATGTCATTCACACTCTCCACACTCTCCCCGAGTCTCTCGGACACCAGCATCGTGCCAGTGGTGCACCAGGCGCGCCAAAAACATGACGCCCAGACACGCCCAGACATGCACACGCGCGCCAGAGCGTGCATGGCGAGCGTCGCAGACGCGCCTGTCCACGTCGTCGCGCCACCAGCTCCGTTGACCGCTGCCCTTGCTCTCTGCGCCAACAGCTTCACGACGTCACCGCGCACCGCGCAGACACCGCCATTGGCCCGCGGGAACGCCGTAGACGACGCCCACTTCACCGACGTCCGCCGCGGGAACTGGCCGCTCCCGTCATGCGTACGAGCTCGCCTCTCCCTCGTTTTCCCCGCAATCACACGCCGCGTCACCGCCAGGACGTCGCCTGCACGCCTGCGTCATCGCCAGTCCACCACCGCCCCTGTAGCCGCGTCGTCGACGATGACCTCATCGCCGCCCCACGGCCTCGCCTCGCCGCTATAAAAGGAGGACCTCCCGCTCCAATTCCTTCACACCATCGCCCTCACCTCTTCTCCCTGAGTCGCCTAGCCACCTCGCTGCTCCACATTGCCCACCAGAGCTCCCCAATTGCTCACTCACTGCCGCGCACTGCCGCTGAAGCTCGCCGGAGTTGGAGGCCATCCCGGAGACGCCACTGCTACCAGGAGGACCGCCGTCTTCGACAACGTCGCTGCGCACATCTCCGACGACCGCCGGAGCTCCGTCGAGCTCGCCCACCGTCCACCGTCACTGCCAGTAAGCCCTCTTCTCGTCGGAGACGACGACGTCCCTGGACCGTTCGATCCCCTCCTAATCGTGCGGCTCACGCTCAGCGTACCGTTTCGCTGGGTTAAGTCCCACTGACGTGTGGACCCCACGCTGTCAGCTGGCCCGCTTCGGTGCTGGGCCGGCCCACTTCCCTCTCTCTCTGCGCAGCCCGTTAGCTTTTCCCGCCAGCCCACCTAGTTTGAATTCAAAATCCAGTTTAGAGTTAATTTGCAATCTGATGTCAACTTCAAATTGAAATAGGGACAAATCTACTTGGCCAAATTTTACAAGCTTGATATTGTTGGAAAGCTGAGAGTTTTATCTATCCAACCCCACTGGTTTGAACCAAAGATATGTTGTAGAATTAAAGTAGCAAAATAAACAAGGCAGGGCCTTTTGTGACTTCAAACAATTATTAAAAATCAACCAAAAATGCTATTAAGTTGATTTCAACTCTCATAGCTCACTTTTCACTTGCACAAATTGTTTCTGCAACAATATGGCATGGTTGCTTTGAGTGATCATGGCCTAGTTTAATTAGAGGACTATATGGCTATTTCTAGTCAATGATATTGTCCAAAACTATTTATAAATCATATGGGAGTTTTTCTCTCATTTAAATCTTGTCACAAACATTTCAAAATGAGATAGAGACCCTGGTCTATAGGTTCTCATGTGAAATGGTTTGATGATATTAAATCATTACTATGTTAGGATTAAATTGCATGAGGTGCTTCACCTCATTTAATTCATTTTCTTAAATGATGAGTATGAAGAGGTTGACTTTGGTCAACCTAGGTCATATGTGATTCATGGAAGAAATTAAATCTTAATAAGATAATGAGAGGAAATTATTTCTCTAAAGAAGGAAAAGAAACACCTTAATTAGTATGAGAGAAAATTATTTTTCTTAAATAAGAAAACAAGTCCACCAACTTAATAGTAATGTGTGATGCTAGCCTAAGTTGTGTGACTCATGTGTGTGCCTAGTCTAGTACTTAAGTTTGGTACGATAATTGTATACCTCGTATTCGATTTTAGACGCTAGTACCGAGGAGTATCAAGAGGAGGAGGAGGAGGTCTACTTCCAAGGAGAAGAAGACCACTTTAACCAATTCCCCAACCAAGGCAAGCTAATACACTTGCAAAGTGCAAAGCTCTACAAGAGCAATGCATCACCCTCTTTTACTTTATGCTTAAGGGTCCTATCCCAAGTTTTTATTGTACAAGTTTTATTGAATTTTATTTATCAAAGTTACTTTTTGATCCATGATTCACTTGGTCTAGAGTAGCACAATAGTACCAAACTTAGCCTAGAACAAGCAAAGCTAAGTTAGCACCCCTCATGATTAGTTGCTAGTGCTAACAAATAAAATTGACTACTCTAGATGGGGACTTGGTGAAGTGAAGTGACTTGAATGATTTTTGAAGGTGAATATGACTTGGAGAAGATGGTGATTTTTGACTAAAACTGATATTGGTTTGGATGCGATACCTTTCCAATTTACAAGTACCCCCACAATACCTGATTATGGGTAGGGCTTAACTGGAAGTTTATGTGTCTTAGTATGGGTTCCCTCTGAACAAGCATCATAGGGGTTATGCCGAGGCTGCCTCATTTGAAAGTGAAATGATGTGAAATGAGGTGAATTGTCCGGCCAAGACCTGTGCAGTTCCCAGGCTGACGGTTTGTCTTCACTGGGAGGCCAAGATCATGGGGAGAGGTGCCTATACTAGTATGTATAAGTGAAAGGTTATGGTTGATGATCCGCGTACTGAGTTACGATGATTCGGGGTTATCCCCGACAGATGTAATCATATGTTTTGGCACAAGTGTGCAACCTCTGCAGAGTGTAAACCTATTCGAATAGCCGTGTCCACGGTTACAGACGGTTGGAAAAGCCATACAGTTTCCGGTGTCAGATTCTTGAAAATGTTGGTAAAGTGAATGGTGAAGGGTGACTTGACTTGAATCACAACTGAGTTGTGGGAATGACACTAATGTTCCCACTTGAGTTAGTTAGCAAATGATGAGTCTTTTACTAAATGCTTATGAACTAAAATTGGCTTTATGCAAATAAACCTAGAGCTTAGAACCCTCTTTAGTGAAATAGTGTTACTTACCTTAGTATTAGTTTGCGAGTACTTTAAAAGTACTCACGGCTGTGTCCCTGGCTATTCAAATGGCCAGACTATGAAGAGGAGCAGCAGTACGAAGATGACGGCCATTAGGACGGCTACAACAACTAGGAGTTCTTCTAACGTCAAGCGTTGGCCTGTGGAATTAGATAGTACACTACTACTACTACGCTTCCACTTTGTAATATTTGTGATGTTCGTTGATCAATAGATCAACTATGGTTATAATATTGGATCATGTGATCTACTTTCGTAAGACGATTATGGCTTCTAATGAATGATGACTTATGATATCAACTGTTATGTCTCGCAACAACATTATTCCTGGGATTGCGATGAAGGGCATAATAGGCATCTGGACTTAAAAATCCGGGTGTTGACAAGTTGGTATTAGAGCCATTGTTTGACCTTAGGAGACCCTAGTTAGAATGGACGTTCTGAAAAACTTAAATTCAAAAACAAATGAAGTGAATATTTCTGAAAAACTTAACCACTTTCTTCTCTTTGAGATCTTGTTGAAATAAGAAGCCATGCTCTTCCTTATAAATCTACATAAAATTTTGCCACACTTGTTCACCTCTCTAACTTACTCATCCAATTCACTTTCAGATGGAGCCAAACAACACCAAGTTCTACCAGTTGGGGAATGGTGGGAGTCTGATTTTTGAGCAGGACCTGGATGCCCTGTCGGACTTTCTTGGACGCCCGTACCCCGAGTTCCACGGAGTCGAGGTCAACGACCATCCCGGAGGGGAGCTGCAGTGGATCATCACCGCTGACTTGAGGGGCAAGATGGAGCCTCCCACCTCCGAGAGGATCCTCTTCTCCTTCAGGGAAAGCAACTGGCTCGACGGACTTGCACGTGCTCTTCAGGAAGAACTTGCTCGTTTGTGCGGACAGAATGTGGCAGCCCTCCAGGAGGAACGCTTTGCGCATCTCGCAAGGCGTAACACCGCTAGAGAAACCATGGACCTGCTGTTGCACCCCCAGTTGAGGCACCACGTGGATCACCTGGACTTCATGCTGTACCACACTCAGCAGGATCTGGACAACGCCCGCGCCTATGCCAACCAGACTCACCTTGCACTGGCAAATCGTGCCGATGCAATCAAGATGCTTGCAAAGGACCGCAAGACACTCCACCTGCAGCGTGCCAAGAAGGACGCTACCATCACGCGCCTTCGCGCCAGGATAGTATCCTTGGAGGCCACTGTCAAGGCCCAAGAGGACTAGCTGAATGAGATGGAAGAAGAAGGTGAAGACCTTCAGGGAGGAGAAGCCTTCCTGAGTGATGACGATGACTTCGAGGAGGATGAGAACACCGAGGAGGAGGACTACGAGTTTCTGGAGGCCGGAGAGGATGGAATCATCCCGATCGATGTGGATGATGATGAGGAGTAGATGCACTAGTTCACTTATGTAGGTGTGAGTTGTATCCCGTCCGACTGTATCGTAGCGCGAGTAAATGGTTCTTAAAACCATTGGGTGTTAGCTTGTAATATATGCTGAATGAATGAATGAATGTGTGTTTGATAAGGGGACTTGGCCCGATCTTTCACGGTGCATCTCCTTGATCCATAGGATCCGATAAGTCTCCCAACCACGTGTGCAATACACGCAGCCTGAAGATGGGGAACGCCAATCCGGCGAGCAACTCGACGAAGAACGCCGAACCTCTTGCAGAATAGACACACCAAGCTCGATAACCCTCGACAGTTCGAGGACCTTCTCGCACGCATGATCACCCTTGACAGACTCAAGAACTCTCACACCTTTATTGATAGATAACTGGACGAACGTCCGAGACGCCGTCACACACGCCGATCCCATAGGAACGATGATAACTAGAACTCAAGGCTCTACATATTCTGGATTCAATCTAATCTCTCTAAACCCTAGCCGCCCCACCTCCTTATATGAGGGGGAGAGGTGGCCGGCCAACCCCTATTGGGTTGGGGCGCCCACTTATGGGCCTAACCCTAATTCGACTTGGACAGGCCCAAGTCAAATAGACACTACTAAAACCCTAATTTGGCCCACCACATGACCTGGCTACATTATTATTTCCTAATAACAAGACTATGATAAAATACTGGTACAACCTTAGACTTAATCATCATATCAATGGCTGTCCTGGTGTACCAGGCCTGGATATCCTCATCATCCTCCCCTTCTTCAAGAAGCGTTGTCCCCAACGCGTGTGGGTCTGCTAGAAAAAGGGTGACGTCAGACAAGTAACATCGCCGGTCTTCATCCTCAAGCCTCGCCAGTCTTCCACACCTCATCCTCCCTCTCGACTAGCTTGACTTGACCTTGACGCCCCTTTGGTCTTCGATGCCATCAACCTGATTGAAGACACAAGCATCCTCCCAAACGCAACTGAAGCGCGCCATACATATCACCCAAAACAAACAGAACAAACTCCTGTCCGCCATGGATCCAAATAAGCTGAACACACCCGAGTACGCACTCTCTTGGATCACCAATGTCTTCCTTCTTTGAAGAAATTTTTTCATACACTCCACCATGAAAAAGCAACAACAACAACAACAACAACAACAGCAGCAGGAAACAGCCAAAAACAGACTCACGGCAGAAAATTCCTGTCGCGGCAGAGAAACTGGCAGAAATCCTGCCGCGGCAGAGAAAACTGTCAAAATTTTGGGAAGGCTGGCAGTGCAGGGGTGTTGAGGCCGGAAGTGCCGGTGTGTCAAGGCCGGCAGTGCCGGTATCCTGACGGATCTGAACTTCTTCCTCGCGATTTTTCCTGCCGCGGCAGAGAATTCAGGCGAACTCCTGTCGTGTCAGAGATTCTGCAGCACTGCTCCTTCCTCTTCCTTGCTGCCGCCTCCTCCTTCGCATGTACGAAGGCTTCCTCGATCTTCACCAACAGTATGGTGGTGACGTACCCAATGGTATCCACTCCAAATCGAGAAAAATAATGGCGAACAACAAACAAACCGCACCGTGATCAACCTAGCGCTCTGATACCAAGATGATAAGGGGACTTGGCCCGATCTTTCACGGTGCATCTCCTTGATCCATAGGATCCGATAAGTCTCCCAACCACGTGTGCAATACACGCAGCTTGAAGGTGGGGAACGCCAATCCGGCGAGCAACTCGACGAAGAACGCCGAACCTCTTGCAGAATAGACACGCCAAGCTCGATAACCCTCGACAGTTCGAGGACCTTCTCGCACGCATGATCACCCTTGACAGACTCAAGAACTCTCACACCTTTATTGATAGATAAGCGGGACGAACGTCCGAGACGCCGTCACACACGCCGATCCCATAGGAACGGTGATAACTGGAACTCAAGGTTCTACATATTCTGGATTCAATCTAATCTCTCTAAACCCTAGCCGCCCCACCTCCTTATATGAGGGGGAGAGGTGGCCGGCCAACCCCTATTGGGTTGGGGCGCCCACTTATGGGCCTAACCCTAATTCGACTTGGACAGGCCCAAGTCAAATAGACACTACTAAAACCCTAATTTGGCCCACCACATGACCTGGCTACATTATTATTTCCTAATAACAAGACTATGATAAAATACTGGTACAACCTTAGACTTAATCATCATATCAATGGCTGTCCTAGTGTACCAGGCCTGGATATCCTCATCAGTGTTTGTGTTAACATCAAAAGAATTCAAGTTTTAACTTTTTGAACTTACTCAAAATAATCCATAGAAATTTCCCTCTCATCTTATGATCTATTTCCATATTCAGATGGCCCCTCCAACTCGTAGCGCGAATCAAGATGCTATGATGCAGATGCTGCAGATCATGTTGGAAGATAGAGAAGCTGAACGAGCAGAACGACATGCCAACATTGCAGCGCTCCAACAGCTTGCCAACAACAACCATGGCCATGGGAACCATGATCACCCAGGGTCAAAGCTCAAAAACTTCCAAAACACCAACCCACCAGTTTTCAGCAAGATCGAAGAACCCCTGGACGCCGATGATTGGCTCCAGACTATGGAAAACAACCTAGAAGTGGCCGGAGTAGACGACCAGGAGAAAGTGTTGTTTGCCACGCACTACTTAGCAGGACCAGCAAGAGCTTGGTGGACAAGCACCCGTGCTATGAACGCCGGACAGATCATGACTTGGGCAGATTTCAAGCTCAAGTTCAGCAAGTATCATGTGCCCCCCGGTTTGATAAAGAAGATGAGGGATGAGTTCCGCGAACTGTGTCGGTGGTAGAATACCGCGACAGGTTCCTCACCCTGTCAAGGTACGCCCCCGATGAAACCGACACCACAGAGAAGAGAAAGGAGAGATTCCTGAATGGTCTGCATGATGAGATGCGAGCAGGTCTTAGTCAACATCCCCTTTGCCGACCTTGAAGCCCTGGTGGATTCCGCCATCCAGATGGAAGGCAAACTTCACCAAGCCAATGAGAACCGCAAACGCCGCATGATGAATCAGAGTGGGCCTAGCAATACCCCAAGGTATCGCCCCAGCTCAAGCGGAGGCTTTTCCCCAAGGAACAACAAGCCCAATGCACCTATGTCACGTCCGGGTTTTCAAAACCGGAGTGGAGGAAACCCCAGGCCAGGAGGCCACAACAACAATAGCAACAACAACAACAACAACAACAACTTCAACCACGCTCCTCCGAGAGCCCCCAACAACAGCAACACCAACACCGCTCCAAGGACTGGGAGCAATGCCATCCCCGTCACCCCCAAGGACAAGTCCACCATCACTTGTTACGAGTGTGGAGTTGTGGGACACTACTCCAATGAGTGCCCCAAAAGGTTAGCCAAGAATGCCGCCAACACCGCCGCACCTTGCTCAGCGAGCAATGCCGAGTCTCCACCGGCAAGAAGTTCACCCCCAACAACCCCAACAACCGCACCGGCCGCCTCTTTCACATGAACGCCGAAGAAGCCCGGGAAGCACCCGATGTCGTGTTGGGTATGTTTTCTCGTTAACTCGATACACTGCCGAGTGTTGTTTGATTACGGAGCATCGCATTCGTTTGTTACTCGAAGATTTTGCATGCACTAGTAAAATTCAACCAATCCGTTTGAAGCATGTCATGATAGTTCAAATACCTGGATCAACAACCAAAGCTAGAAAATTTTGCAAAGATGTACCCATCAGAATTCATGAGATAGATTTTTATGCAAATTTGATTGGACTGGGAGCAAAAGGTTTGGAAGTAGTACTTGGTATGGATCGGATGTCGAAACATCATGGATTGATTGATTGTGCCAAGAAGGCCATCACCATGACTAGTAGCACCGGAGTGGTAGTAGAACATGTGTCCGAAAGACTGCCTGGAAAATTCACTCGTAACCGGAGTTTAGCCAAGCCAACTTTGGATCAAATCGTGGTCGTTTGTCGATATCCCGATGTGTTTCCGGATGATCTACCCGGTATGCCCCCAGATCGGGATATCGAGTTTATCATCGAGTTAATCCCTGGAACAGGACCTATAGCCCAGAGAGCCTATAGCATGAACCCCGTAGAGTTAGTGGAACTGAAGAAGCAACTGGATGATATGTTGTACAAAGGTCTGATTTGACCAAGTGCGTCGCCTTGGAGATCCCCAGTTTTGTTTGTGGATAAGAAAGACGGTGCCACTCGTTTATGTACGGATTACCGTAAGCTCAACGATGTCACCATCAAGAACAAGTACCCCTTGCCAAAGATAGAAGACTCGTTTGACCAGCTTGACCGGTGCCAAAGTGTTCTCTAAGATTGATCTTAGGACTGGTTATCATCGACCGAAGATCCGTGCAACGGATATCCCGAAGACTGCCTTCACCACCAGATACGGGTTGTATGAGTACAATGTCATGTCGTTTGGATTAACCAATGCCCCCGCTTACTTCATGAACCTCATGAATAAGATCTTCATGAACTTTTTGGATAAGTTTGTCGTTGTCTTCATCGACGACATTCTTATCTACTCCAAAACCGAAGAAGAACATGAACAACATTTGGAAGTTATCCTAGAAACCCTTAGACAACACAAGTTGTATGCCAAGTTCAGCAAGTGCGAGTTTTGGTTGAAGGAAGTAGGATTCCTGGGACACATCTTGTCTGCAGGAGGAATTGCTGTAGATCCCACTAAGATCAAAACTGTTGAGGAATGGAAAGCCCCACCACCCAGACTGAAGTCCGTGCATTTCTCGGATTAGCGGGATATTACCGCAGGTTTGTTGAAGGATTTTCCAGCATCGCAAGACCAATGACTCAACTGTTGAAGAAGGACAAGAAGTTTGACTGGACCGACAAGTGCGAAGAAAGTTTCCAGCAACTCAAGCGCAGATTAACCACGACCCCAATCCCGATCATGCCCGATATCACCAAGCCATTTGACGTCTATTGTGATGCATCCAAGATTGGTCTTGGATGTGTGTTGATGCAAGAAGGCAAGGTGATATCATACCTGTCAAGGCAACTGAAGCAGCATGAGCAGAACTACCCCACCCATGACTTGGAGTTAGCAGCCGTAGTCTTAGCTTTGAAAGTATGGCGTCATTACCTCATGGGTAATCGATGCGAGATCTATTCGGATCACAAGAGCTTGAAGTATATCTTCACCCAGAAGGAGCTGAATATGAGGCAGCGCAGATTGATAGAGTTGATTAAGGACTATGATATGGAGATTCACTATCACCCCGGCAAGGCCAATGTGGTAGCGGATGCCCTGAGTAGACAGCCAATGCAGTTGAACTCCATGATCGCCATAGAACAACCTAGTTTATATCAAGAGTTTGAGCAGTTTAGACTAGAGCTAGTTAGCGAAGAATACCTAGCCAGCATAGAGCTTCAGCCGACTTTGATGAGTCAAATCAAGGAAGCCCAGAAGGGAAACGCCAGCATTGACGGAATCAAGAGCCAAATAGCCGCAGGAAAGGCACCGGGATTCACCGAAGATGAAGAAGGAGTGCTTTGGTACAACGGACGCCTATGTGTGCCATCAGATTCGGAGTTGAAGCAAGTCATTCTGAAGGAAGCTCACGACACCTTGTATTCCATCCACCCCGGAGGTACCAAGATGTATCAAGATTTGAAGGAACAATTTGGTGGCACGGAATGAAGCAAGAGATCGGAAGCTACATCGCCAAGTGTGATATCTGTCAGAGAGTCAAGGCAGAACATCAGCGACCCGCAGGACTGCTACAGCCCCTGCAGATTCCTGAATGGAAGTGGGATTCGGTAGGAATGGATTTTATCACCGGACTGCCCAAATCAAGCAAAGGAAATGATTCTATCTGGGTAGTGGTAGACAGATTGACCAAGGTATCCCATTTTATCACCGTCAAGACCACATACCAAGGCCCAAAGTTAGTTGAGTTGTACATCTCCAGAATAGTCGCCCTGCACGGAACCCCAAAGTCCATAGTGTCGGATAGAGGATCACAATTCACCTCGAGGTTCTGGCAGAAAGTACATGAAGGACTAGGAACCCGGCTGAATTTCAGCACGACATATCACCCGAAGACTGACGGACAGACTGAAAGAGTCAACCAGATACTCGAAGACATGTTGAGAGCTTGTGTACTGGAATATGGATCCAAGTGGGAAGACTGCCTGCCTTACGCAGAATTCTCGTACAACAACAGTTATCAAGCCAGCTTGCAAATGGCCCCCTTTGAAGCCCTGTGTTGAAGGAAGTGCCGTACCCCCTGAATTGGTCGGAAGTCGGAGAGAGCCAAGTTTTTGGACCAGATGTTCTCCGAGAAGCTGAAGAAAAGGTGCACAAGATCCGCGAATACCTCAAGACTGCTCAGTCAAGGCACAAGAGTTACGCCGACAAGAGACGCCGAGAGATGACCTTCGAGATCGGAGACTTTGTCTATCTCAAAGTGTCGCCTCTTAAAGGAATGCAGAGATTCCAGATGAAAGGAAAGCTTGCACCCCGTTATGTCGGACCCTTCAAAGTTCCGAGTCGCCGAGGCGAAGTATCTTATCAACTGGAACTACCAGAGGAAATGTCGGCTGTGCACAATGTGTTTCACATCTCACTACTCCGGAAGTGCTTGGAAGTACCGGAGAAGACCGAAGTGTTCAAGAACATCGATCACCACTCGGTGGATATCAACACGGACTTGACCTACCGTGAAGTGCCTATCCGCATACTTGAAGAAGCTTTCAGGACCACCCGCACCAGGAGTATCAAGTTCCTGAAAATTCAATGGAGCAATCACACCGAAGAAGAAGCCACTTGGGAGCGCGAAGAAGACATGAAGAAGGAATACCCAGATCTCTTTAGTACCTAGTTTTCTTTAGATCTCGGGACGAGATCTTTTGTTAGGGGGAAGGTTTTGTAACATCCCAACTTTTCAATAAAGAAAGAAAGAGAGAGTTTCCAAAAAACCAAATTTGAGAACCAACAAAAACTTTTTATCACCATATAGTGCTATGCATATAGATCACCTTGTTAATCATTTTAGTGTGAATTTTGCCATGATGATTGCTTGTTTGATTTCCATTGCCCTAAAACCCTAACCAAGGATCTCTTGATCATCCATTTGGGAGGAAAAAGAAAAGAAAAAAGAAAATAGAAAAGTCACCTCAACACACACATATGGCTTATGCCATTTTTGCAAATTCTTAACCTAGACCACTTTGGCTTGCACCATTGTTTGGAATTGGTTACTAAACACTTATAAACCCTTTTGGAATCAAAGAAACCCAAATCAAATTGAAATCAAATGCAATTTCCAATTCACAGGCAAAATGGTCACATGTGACATTTTTAGTCTGATGCCATCTTTGAGCCCTGCTATTTAGAGATTTCCCTACTATAATTTGCCAACTCTTTGCACCTCATCCAAGACAACATCAAGGTGAACAACTTTTACCAAAACCATCACCCCAAATTCTTTCTCAATTTCAAATGGGGATCAAGCAAAGTTGGAACCATAATGCAATTTGAAGATCATATGCAATATGTGATTTTGCATTTCCACTCCATTTTGACCACCACCACCTCCATTCTACTTCTAATATTATATCTTTACACTCCACCAAAAATCTCTTTAAAATTCGAAAATATATTTCTTGCGGCCATTTCCTCAAACACCTTGTGGACAATAATCTGCCAACCCCATGCATCAAAGAAACCAGCAGTTCTTAGCCTCCCTCCTCAATCCTAGGTTATCTCTAGTACCTCTCTGACCCCTCTCAGCCTTGCCAAGCAGAATAGACAAGAAGGAGTACAAGAAATCATCACCATCTTGACCTAATCTCACCATGCCGTGGCATGGCATGGCCTCTCCATGTCACCTCTCTCTCTGGTCGAATCCAATGAGCCCAACCATGTCATTCACACTCTCCACACTCTCCTGAGTCTACTGGACACCAGCATCGTGCCAGTGGTGCACCAGGCGCGCCAGAAACGTGACGCCCAGACACGCCTAGACATGCACACGCGCGCCAGAGCGCGCATGGCGAGCGTCGCAGACGCGCCTGGCCACGTCGTCGCGCCACCAGCTCCGTTGACCGCTGCCCTTGCTCTCTGCGCCAACGACTTCACGATGTCACCGCGCACCGCCCAGACACCGCCATTGGCCCGCGAGAACGCCGTAGACGACGCCCACTTCGCCGACGTCCGCCGTGGGTACTGGCCGCTCCCGTCATGCGTACGAGCTCGCCTCTCCCTCGTTTTCCCCGCAATCACGCGCTGCGTCACCGCCAGGACGTTGCCTGCACGCCTACGTCATCGCCAGTCCACCACCGCCCCTGTAGACGCGTCGTCGACGATGACCTCATCGCCGCCCCACGGCCTCGCCTCGCCGCTATAAAAGGAGGACCTCCCGCTCCAATTCCTTCACACCATCGCCCTCCCCTCTTCTCCCTGAGTCGCCTAGCCACCTCACCGCTCCACATTGCCCACCAGAGCTCCCCAATTGCTCACTCACTGCCGCGCACTGCCGCCGAAGCTCGCCGGAGTTGGAGGCCATCCCCGGAGACGCCACTGCTACCAGGAGGACCGCCGTCTTCGACAACATCTCTGCGCACATCTCCGATGACCGCCTGAGCTCCGTCGATCTCGCCCACCGTCCACCGTCGCCGCCAGTAAGCCCTCTTCTCGTCGGAGACGACGACGTCCCTGGACCATTCGATCCCCTCCTAATCGTGCGGCTCACGCTCAGCGTACCGTTTCGCTGGGTTAAGTCCCACTAACGCGTGGACCCCACGCTGTCAGCTGGCCCGCTGCGATGCTGGGCCGGCCCACTTCCCTCTCTCTCTGTGCAGCCCGTTAGCTTTTCCCGCCAGCCGACCTAGTTTGAATTCAAAATCCAGTTTAGAGTTAATTTGCAATCTGATGTCAACTTCAAATTTAAATAGGGACAAATCTACTTGGCCAAATTTTACAAGCTTGATATTGTTGGAAAGCTGAGAGTTTTATATATCCAAGCCCACTGGTTTGAACCCTAGATATGTTGTAGAATTAAAGTATCAAAATAAACAAGACAGGGCCTTTTGTGACTTCAAACAATTATTAAAAATCAACCAAAAATGCTATTAAGTTGATTTCAACTCTCATAGCTCACTTTTCACTTGAACTAATTGTTTCTGCAACAATATGGCATGGTTGCTTTGAGTGATCATGGCCTAGTTTAATTAGAGGACTATATGGCTATTTCTAGTCAATGATATTGTCCAAAACTATTTATAAATCATATGGGAGTTTTTCTCTCATTTAAATCTTGTCACAAACATTTCAAAATGAGATAGAGACCCTAGTCTATAGGTTCTCATGTGAAATGGTTTGATGATGTTAAATCATTACTATGTTCGGATTAAATTGCATGAGGTGCTTTACCTCATTTAATTCATTTTCTTAAATGATGAGTATGAAGAGGGTGACTTTGGTCAATCTAGGTCATATGTGATTCATGGAAGAAATTAAATCTTAATAAGATAATGAGAGGAAATTATTTCTCTAAAGAAGGAAAAGAAACACCTTAATTAGTATGAGAGGAAATTATTTTTCTTAAATAAGAAAACAAGTCCACCAACTTAATAGTAATGTGTGATGCTAGCCTAAGTTGTGTGACTCATGTGTGTGCCTAGTCTAGTACTTAAGTTTGGTATGATGATTGTATACCTCGTATTCGATTTTAGACGCTAGTACCGAGGAGTATCAAGAGGAGGAGGAGGTCTACTTCCAAGGAGAAGAAGACCACTTTGACCAATTCCCCAACCAAGGCAAGCTAATACACTTGCAAAGTGCAAAGCTCTACAAGAGCAATGCATCACCCTCTTTTACTTTATGCTTAAGTGTCCTATCCCAAGTTTTTACTATACAAGTTTTATTGAATTTTATTTATCAAAGTTACTTTTTGATTCATGATTCACTTGGTCTAGAGTAGCACAAGAGTACCAAACTTAGCCTAGAACAAGCAAAGCTAAGTTAGCACCCCTCATGATTAGTTGCTAGTGCTAACAAATAAAATTGACTACTCTAGATGGGAACTTGGTGAAGTGAAGTGACTTGAATGATTTTTGAAGGTGAATATGACTTGGAGAAGATGGTGATTTTTGACTAAAACTGATATTGGTTTGGATGCGATACCTTTCCAATTTATATGTACCCCCACAATACCTGATTATGGGTAGGGCTTAACTGGAAGTTTATGTGTCTTAGTATGGGTTCCCTCTGAACAAGCATCATAGGGGTTATGCCGAGGCTGCCTCAGTTGAAAGTGAAATGATGTGAAATGAGGTGAATTGTCTGGCCAAGCCATGTGCAGTTCCCAGGCTGACGGTTTGTCTTCACTGGGAGGCCAAGCTCATGGGGAGAGGTGCCTATACTAGGATGTATAAGTAAAAGGTTATGGTTGATGATCCGCGTACTGAGTTACGATGATTCGGGGTTATCCCCGACGGATGTAATCATATGTTGTGGCACAAGTGTGCAACCTCTGCAGAGTGTAAACCTATTCGAATAGCCGTGTCCACGGTTACGGACGGTTGGAAAGGCCATACAGTTTCCGGTGTCAGATTCTTGAAAATGTTGGTAAAGTGAATGGTGAAGGGTGACTTGACTTGAATCACAACTGAGTTGTGGGAATGGCACTAATGTTTGATGACCCACAAGTATAGGGGGTGTATCGTAGTATCTTCGATAAGTAAGAATGTCGATCCCAACGAGGAGCAGAAGGTGTTGACAAGCAGTTTCGATGAAGGTTTCACTGTAAATGCTCACAGACAAGTATTCAGGGGGTTTTGATGTAACAGATGAAATAAGTACGAGTAAGTAAAATGTGAGAGTAACAATTGCAGCGAGTGGCCCAATCCTTTTTAGCACAAAGGACAAGCCGGTTTGTTTACTTATAATGACCAAACGTTCTCGAGGACACATGGGATTTTAGTCTAGTGCTTTCGCTACATACGGCTAAATAATCTTCATTGTTATGATAAGTGTTGTGTGGGTGAACCTATGCTAATGTACCGCCCTTCCTAGGACTAAATACATACTTGTGATTATACCCCTTGCAAGCATCCGCAACTACAAGAAAGTAATTAAGAATAAATCTAACCACAGCCTTAAACTGCGAGATCCTGCGATCCCTCCTACATCGATATACCAACGGGGTTTAGGTTTCGTCACTCCGGCAACCCCGCAATTAGCAAACGAATACAAGATGCATTCCCCTAGGCCCATAAATGGTGAAGTGTCATGTAGTCGACGTTCACATGACACCACTAGAAGAATAACACCACAACTTAAATATCACACCATTGAATATTACTCAACCATAGTTCACTACTAACATTTAGACTTCACCCATGTCCTCAAGAACTAAACGAACTACTCACGAGACATCATATGGAACATGATCGGAGGTGATATGATGATGAATAACAATCTGAACATAAACTTGGTTCAATGGTTTCACTCAATAGCATCAACAACAAGTATAGATCGATACCGGGAGAGTTTCCCCTATCAAACAATCAAGATCAAACCCAAATTGCTACGGCGGTGACGAGGTGCTGCGGAGGAGATGGCGGTGATGATGGTGGAGATGATGATGATGGTGATGGAGATGATGTCCAGCTCGATGACGGTGACGATGGCGTCGATTTCCCCCTCCCGGAGGGAATTTCCCCGGCGGATTCATCGCCCGCCGGAGAGCTCTTTCTCTCTCGGTGTTCTCCGCCCCGCGAGGCGGCTGTAACTCTTCGTGAGGTACCCTCCGTGGCTTAGGTCTTCGGGACGAAGGGTTTGGCGAAGAAAAGGAGGCGAAAGGGGTCGTGGGCCCCTCACACCACATGGCGACGCGGCCGGGGCACTGGGCCGCGCCGCCCTAGGGTGTGGGCCCACCCCGGCTCCTCCCGGCTCCTCCTTTCGGCTTCCTTCGTCATCTTGAAAAATAGGATTTTTGGTATAATTTCCTTCCAGAGTTGATCTTCCGAAATATTGCGTTCTGACGGTGCTTTTTCCAGCAGAATCCTGGCTCCGGTGTTCGATCCTCCAATAATGATGAAACATGCAAAATAGATGAAATAACATAAGTATTGTGTCCCAATATGAAATATATCAATGAATAACAGCAAATTATGATATAAAATAGTGATGCAAATTGGACGTATCAACTCCCCCCAAGCTTAGACTTCGCTTGTCCCCAAGCGAAACGGAACTCAATAGACATGACCACATGTTTATGGAGTGAAGAGTCGATAACCAAAATACGGACAAGAAACATCATATTCATTCACACAGGACATTGTAGTAAACAACCTCTTATAACTCATATTGAAACAAGTATAAGGTAATCACAAGTAAAGGTGCATGAGAAATCATAATTGGTGATGGCAAACTTCGTTCTTGGTCAGAGAACAATTAATAGATTATATTTATCTTCTTGAGCAGCGCTCTCATGTTTAAAGTTTATAATGCACAACTTGCATACTCAATCATAATGGTCTCTTCATAATCATTGATAACTTGCAAAGCTATATTCATTCAGATAAAACTTGTACTAAACAAGGAAGAATAAAAGACATGATGTAGCAAATCACAATATAATGGTTTGATCACAACTACTCAAATGCTTGCTTGAGATAGAGAGAAATAGGTTTACTGACTCATCATAAAGTAGAAGACAGGCCCTTCGCAGAGGGAAGCAGGGATTAAATCATGTGCTAGAGCT
This sequence comes from Lolium rigidum, assembly GCF_022539505.1. Classification (NCBI taxonomy): domain Eukaryota; kingdom Viridiplantae; phylum Streptophyta; class Magnoliopsida; order Poales; family Poaceae; genus Lolium; species Lolium rigidum. The sequence goes on from NC_061508.1 coordinate 280,634,416, forward strand.
CTTTCAGTTTTGAAATCATATAGAGATAATAAAAGTAACATTTTGAGAGGTGTTTATTGTTGTCAACGACTGGTAGCGGGTACTCTAACCCCCTTGCCAGACAACCTCCTAAGAGCGGCTCCCATAATATTTTCCTTTTGTGTGGCACTCCTTCCAACCTTTCTTTCACAAACCATGGCTAACCGAATCCTCGGGTGCCCGCCAACAATCTCATACCATGAAGGAGTGCCTTTTTATTTTAGCTTTATGATGATGATGACACTCCCCCCAACCTTTGCTTACACAAGCCATGGCTAACCGAATCCTTCGGGTGCCGTCCATCAATCACATACCATGGAGGAGTGTCTATTGAGTTTAATTAATTTGGGACTGGGAATCCCATTGCCAGCTCTTTTTGCAAAATTATTGGATGAGCGGATGAAGCCACTAGTCCATTGGTGGAAATTGCCCAACAAGATTGAAAGATAAAACACCACATACTTCCTCATGAGCTATGAAACATTGACACAAATAAGAGATACTAAGTTTTGAATTGTTTAAAGGTAGCACATGAAGTATTTACTTGGAATGGCGAGAAAATACCATGTAATAGGTAGGTATGGTGGACACAAATAACATAGGTTTGGTTGAAGGTTTGGATGCACGAGAAGTATTCCCTCTCAGTACATGTCTTTGGCTAGCAAGGTTAATTAGCAAGCATAAGAGTCGAGGGAAACAAACAAATATACATATGATAGAAACAATCATGTATCTTCCTTGTAAGCACAAACAATTTTAACTTCGAATGAACTATAAGCTAACAAAAAAGACAATGAAACATCTACATGTATTTCTCTTTTCTATTTAAACCTCAAAGTGTTGTTGCTATTGACCAATGCTAAGTTTGCCAAAACCAAATAGATTTATTCGATGCTCCCAAAGTGATACCAATACTAACAACAAGATGAATCATAGAGAGTGCAAACTAAAATAAGATGTGCAATATGTAAATGATAAGACTTCTCATTAATATTCCATATCGATAACTCACACCAAGGGATACATAGACAACTAAAGGAGAGATACTTCCAACCGCAACCCATCCTATACGATAATTTCCCTATTCATGATATGACACTACTTGACAATAAAAGTAAAAGGTAGTGATAATGTGATACCGCGGCATTCCCCCAAGCTTGGAACAAACCAAGGGGATGCCAATACCGATGATGAATTACTCCTTCGGCGATGGTGGTGATGAATTCCTGACAAGCTTCTCAATAAACTCCTGAAGCTCGTCAATCCTGTATATGAGATTGCGAATCATCTCTGAATTGTGCTCGACGCGGTTAGAGAGTCTGTCTAATGGCGAGTCCCAGCTCTTGGAGTTATTTCCCCACTCTTCAGACCTCGGGCTCCTTTTCTCCTGCGGTGTTAGAGCGATCTATATCCCACTTGGCTAGGCAATGCTGCCTTGGGAGTCCCTTCAATTTGATTATTGAAAATTAGATTGTGGAAGGGGCGATGAATGCCCGATGGAGATGTTTTCGGAGCTAGATAATGACGTGGTACCGCCCCTCCTGTGCGAATTCTTGCGCTCTTGTTTGCACTAAAAGTGTTGTCCACCACCTTGATGCTTGCAATGGTAGCACGCGGGTGTGCACGCGAATCTTCCTCCACCTCTTCTTCATCCTCTTCCTTGACGTCCTTGTCTTCCTCTTTCCACCCAAGATCTCGATCTTCTTCATCTGGAAACTCCTTGCCCTTGTTCTTGGAGACCATGGTGCTTCTAGACTAAAAACAGATCCTGGCAGAAACAGCTCGAAACAAAACACGTCGAAAACACGATATACGGACCTCCAGGAGTCCGGGGGATTATATAGCAAAAAATTTCTCGACAAAAGGAAAGTACCAGATCGAACCAGAGTCGGAAAGGGGCGACGGGGCGGCCAAACCCTAGGTCGGCGCGGGCCACGGCTAGGCCGCGCCGGCCTATGGTGCCACGCCCTCGTGCGTCCTTTCCACTCTGTTTCGAACTCGTAATTTCTCATATTTTCCAAAAACGAGCGAAAATATTGTTCGGAAAGTAAATTGCGTACTTTTCATTACCGATCTTGTTACCTATTCAAAGTCGAGTTACGGCGGATTGTCAATTTGTCCTTTGATGAAAGCTTCCGGTGTTTCCACTTGAATAATATCAACATCAACATTATAAGAATCACCGAGATATAATGCTTGAGTCTTTTTCCATTCACCACTTGCGTAGCATTGCCTTGGAGAGAGCTAATCTTGATTGCTCTGAGCGATACACCTCCTCGACAACATATGGTCCTTCCCATTTCGAGAGTAATTTCCCTGCAAAGAATGCGAGACGAGACCGATACAATAGGACTTTATCCCCAATATTAAACTCTCTTTTGATGATCCTCCTATCATGCCATTTTTTAACTTTTTCTTTAAAGAGTTTAGCATTTTCATAAGCTTCACTTCTCCATTCATCTAGAGAACTTAATTGTAGCAACCTCTTATCACCGGCGAGTTTAGGATCTTTATTTAATTCTCTAACAGCCCTATAAGCTTTGTGTTCTAGTTCTAAAGGTAAATGACAAGCTTTTCCGTAAACCATTTTATAAGGTGACATTCCCATGGGGTTTTTATAAGCAGTTCTATAAGCCCATAGTGCATCTTTCAATTTACTAGCCCAATTTTTCCTAGATTTATTAACAGTTTTTCCCAAAACAGATTTAATTTCTCTATTTGATAATTCTACACGACCACTAGTTTGAGGATGATAAGCGGAAGCAATTCTATGATTAATTCCATACTTAGCAAGAGTTTTCTAAAACCTCCATGAATAAAATGAGAACCTCCATCAGTCATAATATATCTAGGCACTCCAAATCTAGGGAAAATAATATCTAAAAGCATTTTTAAAGAGGTCTCACTGACAAGGGATTAACTTGTCAATGCCTATGGATTGTAGGCTAGGGTTTAGTTAGAAGTAGAGGGCAAGTAGATCTCGAAGGTTTCAGCCGAAAAGTACTCGACGATTATGAAAACTAGGGTTTGCAGACAATGATTCGATGATCTCTTCGTCCCTTGACTCCCCCTTTATATAAGAGGTGAAGCCAAGGGTTTCGTTTTGTACAAGTTACAGAGTTCGGGACGGTTTCTAACTCATCCCGCTAGATTTACAAACAACACTTCCTATTACAATTCTTCTTTCCTTAATATATCTTGGGCTCTCGAACCTTCTTATTCTTCGGGTAGTGGGCCTTCATAAAACCCCGGTACTACCTTTGGCAGGCCCATTTGGGATGCCTATGTCGATAGCCCCCGAGATTTTGCTTGAATCGTAGAATCGGGGAAAATCTCCACTCGCTATTCTTATTCAACAATTTAAACTTTTCTATATTTCTTTATATAAATTTCTATATTGCACAGGGATATTGGTAGTTGGGGCTAGTTCATCTGACGGATCAGGTACTAGTTAACTGCTCTAGTGGCAATCCGCAAAAACCTACTTCAAGATCACGTCCCCGGACATGATCTCGGGATACCGGTGCAAACTTCGACAGGTGCCGCTTAAGGTCTTACCATTCCGTCGAGTCCCGGTCAAATTTATCGAGTACCTAACGCGTCCGTTAGGATTTTTCTTCGTATCCGTTGATACGGATAAAAGTAGCAGAGCGCAGTCTTCGGCGATGCCACGCCCAGCGAGAATAGATCCGGGGTCTTACCTTCGCAAATTTGCGGCATTCAGAAATTGATCGCAACTTTGGCGTTCGAGAATATATTGTCGAGTGCTTTTCCGGCTGTTGGAATGGCACATTTTATCGAGTCAAATATGACTTATATTAATCTCCCGATGGGAGTATATGTAGAGTTAATTATAACTCGAAATATACTCTCTTGCTTTTCTATCTTTCTTTCTTTTTCCTTTTTATATTTCATCGGGCACGCGAACAGCGTTCCCGATGGGAGTAGCCCCCGAGGCTACAGCCAAGAACTTGTGCTTGGTTGTAGGCTCAACATTTTAGTCCATCTTGTCGCTATATTGCCATTATCTCCCGATATTCTTTCTCTTCTTTTTTTATCTATCGGGTGCGCGAACAGCGCTCCCGATGGGAGTAGCCCCCGAGGCTACAGCCAAGAACTTGTGCTTGGTTGTAGGCTCCCACAATTTCTATATTTGCCATAGTCGAAATTTTACTTTTATCGAAGTAGCCCCCGAGCATTTGGGCAAAAACTTGTTTCTGACCAAAGGCTCTCGAAGTACTCAAATAATTTCTCCTGTCGCCATTCTCCTTTATTTTCCTTGTCGACATATTTTACTTTGTCAAATTCTCTTCAGCTCGGTCAATAGTCAAAATTTTCCTGCCTTGTGGGTCCATTGTTCCCACCACGTTGACACGTCGTGCAAGTGGGGGACACACGTCCTCCGCTTTTTCTGGCGCACGTACGGTAACGCCTATCTCAGTAAAAATACTGTTTTGCCCTTGTATCTAGAAGATCTATTCTCACCACACGATTTCTTCATCACCCAATTCTTATATAAACCTGTCTTCAACCTCCGTTCATCCCCTCGCTTGCGCCGCTCACCTGTTCCTCTTCGCAAATCTTCCCCTGCGCCCAACTCTCTCTGATTTTCCGCACTCGCATACATTGCTCGCCCATTGCCGTTGATGCCACCGCGTGCGCGTCCGACTCGCCACAAAGCACTCCGGAATCCAAGATGGCCGCCGAAGATCTTGAGTGGGAGAGATCCAAAATCTCCAACCAAGATGTCAATATGCCGAAGAGGCTCGGCCCGATGAAGAAGGAAGACGCCATCCGCTTCCCAGCGAAGAAAGCTACCCCAAGCCTCCAATGGAGTATCGGGTTAGTTTCGTTGATCATCTCATCCGCGGCCTCTCTACCCCAATCCATGATTTCCTCCGCGGTCTTCTCTTTGTCTATGGGATTCAGCTGCACCAGCTCGACCCCCAATTCCATCCTTCACATTTCTATTTTTATCACGCTTTGCGAATGCTTTCTTGGAGTCGCTCCCAATTGGGCTCTTTGGAAGCGCATTTTCTCGCCTTCGCCGCAATGGCGCTCACAACGCCACCTACAACATAGGTGGCGTAGTTATCTGTGTCCGAACCGATGTCGATTATTTCGACGTCAAATTTCCCGACTCTGTCCAAGGATGGCGCAAAAGGTGGCTCTATATACACGAAGAAAGCGCCAATTCCGTGGAACACAACATAGTTCCTTTCGACGGAAACGCAAAAATTCAACGCCGCTACTCCTGGGACGCCGAAGCTTCCGAAGAAGAGAAGAAGGCGACTGAAGCTCTTATGTCTCGTGTTCATCAGCTTCAAAATACTCGAGGCAAAGAGTTATCTGGTGTCCAAATCACTGCCTATTTTCTTAGGATTAGAGTGCAGCCTCTTCACGCAAAAATCCCCTTTGGACGTACTCTGGTGCCAATGACGCCAATAGACTCTCCAATGATCTTTCTGTGAAGGACTTGGAGAAGCTTATTCGAAGAATTACCTCGCTGAGTAAGAGGGATCCTATTCCTTCCTCTTGTCGCGTGGAACCCTACAACTCCACCAATCCTCTCCCCGAGGTATTTTGTCTTCTCGAATTTTTATCTTGTTCTGAATTTTCCCTGCATCTCATTGCATTGATATCTCTCTATTTTTCCCTTTGTCGCTATTTTCTTGTAGAATCACCCTACTATGGCTTCCCTTCCTCCTCTTCCTGAGGATGGAGAAGTCGAAGAAATGGGCATTGTTACTGACGACAATCAAGAAGCTCCGTCCTTTGTGAATGATCCCGTGGATTCTCGAAAGTCTGCGGGATCTTCCGAGGACACCACGTCAGTCCAATCTCCTCCTCCCGCTGTTTCCCCACAAAGGAAAAGGAGGAGGAACGATGTCGAAGATTCCGGCACATCCAAAGCCGAGGAAGTTGTTCCTTCCCATCCGAAGGCGACTTATGATCCTTATGTTGCATCCCTCGTCGCCTCGTAAGTTACCTTGATTTTCTCTTATTTCAGTAGTCGAAGTTTTTTCTTATCTTGCTTTTTATGCTATTGATCCTTACTCGCAGTGATGACGAGGAAGAAGTACCACCTCGTGACGTAGCTCCTCGGACGAGCACGTCACACACTTTAGTTATATCGGAGAAGCTCGTTGAAGGAGAAGAATCGTCGCCTCCTCAACGTAATGTTGATACATCTACTCCTCCTTCAAGCCCCCTTGTCCCTTCGCCAAAAAGGGCAAGGGTTGAAATGATCGTTGAGCCTCCTCCTCAATTGAGCAGCTCTTCGTCGCAGCTCTTGGATGATGTAAGTTTGTCGATGTCTATATTTCTTCTATTTTGCTTTTGTAGACCCTTACTTTTTTTAATGCCGATGTTTTCCCCTTCGTTCTTCTTCTTTGACAGCCTATGATCAAGGATCTTATCCGCATCGGGTCCCAATTTATTGGGTACCGCGAGTATGCCAACAGAGCCGAAGGTAATAACTTTTATATTTACTGTCCTTCCTGAATTTTGCTCCTTTTTGTTTGTCGCTATTTTTTGATCTTTCTTTCCCCTTTTTTATCTTGATAGAGAAACTTGCAGAGGCCAACAAGCGTGCCGACGCACTTGCTCACAAACTAGAGCATAGTGAGGCGGCTCGCGAGAAAGCCGAACTTGCCGCTAGCGAAGCTAGAGCTGAGGCCGATGATGCCAAAGCAAAGGCCGCTAGTGTCGAGGAACTGCAGAGAAGGCTCAAAGATGCCGAATCTGCCTTAGACGAGCGTAAAGCCGCACAAGCTTCTCGAGAGCAAGGGATCATCAAGCGTTTGAAGTCGCAAAGTCGACGTACGCCGAGTAATATCATCAATCCCTTCTATTTTATTGTACTTCCCGTTTCTTGGTTTTCGACTAATGTTTTGTCTCGTGTGGCAGCCCAAACCAACCAAGATTTTGATCTGGAGAATCCCGTCAATGACCCTCTCCTTGACGCACTTTCTCTTCTGGAGTTCCATGGGCGCGAGATTCGTGAAGGCGTGGCCAATGCTAGTGCAGGTTTGTCGGCGTTGTTCCCCTACTTCTTCCCGAAGAAAGAGGAACCTTCGACTTTCCTTGCCCTTGCCAAGCTTTTCAATTCATCGGAAGACCTTGGACTGAAGATGCGTCATGAGAATATGAAGGTGGCTGTCGAAAATACTGTTGCTCTGGTTGCTGACAGCCAACAAACTCTTGACTGGATGAAGGTTGGCGACAGCGATCAAATAGAACAGTCGAGATGGAAGTCACTGATCAAGGCGGCCAAGCCCAACACGAAGAAGATCCTGGCATATCTCGGGATCAAGCCATCTTCGACTCCTAGCTCGTCGAGGCCGGAGGTCTAGTTGCATGCCTCCTTGTTTCTTTTTCTGTTTCTTTTGCTTTTGTCGCCATTTTAGCTTTGGCGACAATTACCCTCTTAGTCCCCCTGGAAAACTTTCTTTTGTAATGTCTGTGTAAATTTTCTGGCAAGTAATGAAATTTCCCTTCGTGCTTTTCATTGATCCTGGGCCTTTCTTTTCCAGTTGATATTTGATAATTACTCGACCCCTCCTTGTTCTGGTCGCTGCTTCACTCGCATCTTCCTTCTCGAAGAAAGTACTAGTCGACTATAATTTTCTCGAGAGTTCATCAAGCGGACATTTGTCGGAAGATTTACAAGAACTTCGACAACAACTTCAATCTATGAAGAAACAAACTTTGGCCATGATGGAACAATCTCGGAGAGCATCTGAAGGAGAAAAACTTGCTCTTCATCAAGCCAAAGAAGCTATGGCCGCTAGAGATGCTGCTGTACTGGAAGCAAAAGGAGCCACAACCCGAGAAAATAGTATGCTTGAGCTAATGCTGGAAGCTAGCACAGATATGCTGGGTACGTTTTTGCTTTCTTTTGATGCCTCCTCTTTATTTTGCTGTGCCTTTCTTCCAATTTCTTGCCCTGTCGCTTTTAACAGGCTCAGTTCTTGATTCTCGCCGCCGAAGATCGAGAGTGAATGAGAGGACAAATCTTCTTGTTAATCTCTCCCTTAATCACGGGTGTTTGTTCTGGGCCACTCCTGAACGAACCCAACAAATTGTTAGGTTCCAAGATCGTGCTTGCCAAGTGCGCGATTTTCTCAGCTTTTGCACGGCGACATTAACCCTTGTCTATAGGAATCTATTTCCGCGAAACGAGGTTCCGAAAACTCTTCCCGAATTATTGGAGGTATTCAGAGATGCTCCTCGTATCCATAACTTTGTGCGGGCTCAACTTACTCGCCGGAGCGAGATTTGCCATGATTATGATAAACATCTCGTTATCCAAAGTTGGACTTGACGAAGATTGTTGCCGGTTGCCCGGCCAAGAAAACGCGTCGGAAAAATGATATTGACTCAATCGATGCGATGGTAGCTCCCGTGGCCGAATCGATGATAGATGAACTTCTTCGGATGGACTCGGAGTTTTTTACCAAGGGTTCTTATGCTGAACATAAGACAACCAGGGGCTTGTCCGTAGATACTATCTTGGGATTTAACTGACTTGTATTATATTGGAAACCTTGTATCTCACTCTTTTTTGTTTTCCCTCTTCTTTTTTATATTTCCGAAGGAATTTATTGTATATTGCCGAGGTCCTCTATGTTGTTGAAGCCCCCGAGCCTAACTGGGCGAAGGTTGCACTATTTTTCCCTCCTTGAAATCTATCTTTTCTGTTGTAATAGGACATCCTTGTTTGTCCCTTGGATGGATTGCCGATCTTCGAGTATCTCTGATGTCGAAGTTCTATATTTACATAGCGAGGTTTTTAGACCAAGGCACTTACGTTTTTTTGATGTGTGCACTCGTATTTATGATTGCTGGCTTCCGATTTTGTTATATTTGGCGAGGTATTAATGTACCAAGGCGAAATATTTCAGTTGAATCTATATTGTATGTATTTTGAGACTTGGGCGTTGAGCCCCCGAGCGTGTCGAAAAATAAGAAGTATATCTCCACTATCTTTATTATATTGCAGCACCACGAGCCCGCCTCATTAAAAACCTTTCCCGGCCCCACTCGGTGCCCCGAAAAAGGAAAAGAGTGCGTCTGAAAACTCGTGGGCGTTTCAATACATTGAAGTTTTTACAAGGACTATATTTTAGCTCTAGGCGTAGAACCGCCTGAGTTGCGCCACGTTCCAGGGGTTTTGCTCCTCTACCCCCGTCTTCTTGTCCTTTATCCCGTATGCTCCTCCTCCAATTACTTCCGTGACGATATAGGGACCAAGCCATGGTGACTCGAGTTTTTCATGACTTTTTTGCGTGAGCCGAAGAACTAAGTCCCCCACTTGAAAAGATCTTGGCCGCAAACGTCGACCGTGGTAATTCTTCAAGTCCCGTTGATATTTGGTGACCCTTGATAATACTTCGTCTCGAGCTTCGTCGAGTGCGTCCACATCGTCTTCCAATGCTGTTCTTGAAGCTTCTTCATCATATGCCGTGACTCTAGGGGAGTCGTGCTCTATTTCTATTGGTAGTACCGCCTCCGCGCCATGGACTAGAAAAACGGGGTTTCTTGTGTCGCCGTATTTGGTGTTGTTCGGATGCTCCACAACACACTTGGTAGTTCTTCAGGCCAGGTATGTCGAGCTTTTTCTAGAGGTCCCAACAGACGTTTCTTGATGCCATTGCATATAATGCCATTGGCTTTCTCGACCTGCCCGTTGGTTTGAGGATGTGCAACTGACGCAAAGTGCAGCTTGATACCCACTTCTTTGCAGTAATCTTTGAATTCATTGGATGTGAAGTTACTGCCATTGTCCGTGACGATGCTATGAGGCACTCCAAATCTGAAGACGAGGCCTTTTATGAATTTTATCGCGGATGCTCCATCTCGGCGAATTTATCGGCTTCGCTTCTATCCACTTTGTAAATTTGTCGACAGACTACTAGCATGTATTCCTTTCCTCCCGGCCATGATTTGTGTAACTTGCCCACCATATCGAGTCCCCATTGTGCAAAGGGCCACGACAAAGGTATTGGTGCTAGTTCTCGCCGCCGGAGAGTGAGGTTTTGCGGCGAACCTTTGACACGCATCACAAGTCCTTACTATTTCTTTGGCGTCCTCGATTGCCGTCAACCGCAGAAAGCCTGCCCGAAAACCTTGGCCGCGATAGCTCGACTACTCGCGTGGTGGCCGCATATTCCTTCGTGCACGTCCTTCAGAATTACTCTTCCTTCTTCGGGTGTTACACACCTTTGCATAACACCTGAAATACTTCGCTTGTATAGTTCTCCTTTGACCACCGTGAAGGCTTTAGACCGTCGAATTACTCGCCTTGCTTCAACGGGATCGTCGGGTATTTCTTTCCTGAGGATGTATGATACATATGCTTGCATCCAAGGAACCTGTACCATCATCACAAGCTCTTGTTCATCTTCATCCTCCGTGGTTTCTGCGAGGGGTGTCGAGGTTTTTTCTTTTCTCTGCACCTTTTTTGACTTTGTAGATCTCTCCGATATTTCTTCCCAAAACACTCCCGGCGGGACCGGGAGACACCGCGACCCGATGTTTGCGAGGACGTCGGCTTCATCGTTGCTCAATCTACCGATGTGGTTTACCTCGCATCCATCGAATAGCTTCTCGAGTTCATTGTACACCTCCTTGTATGCTATCATGCTATCATTGACCGCATCACATTGGTTCATAACTTGCCGGGCCACCAATTGTGAGTCGCCAAAGATTTTTAGTCGAGTTGCACCGCATGCTTTCGCCATCCTCATCCCGTGTATGAGGGCTTCATATTCTGCTTCATTGTTAGATGCGTTAGGGAACGTCATCCGAAGGATATACTTCAATTTGTCGCCTTCGGGTGATATAAGTATAACTCCTGCTCCAGCTCCTTCTACTCTTTTGGACCCGTCAAAATTCATGGTCCAGGTTCTCGACGAGTCCGGGGGTCCCGTGTTTTGCAGCTCCATCCACTCGCGATGAAGTCCGGCGTAACTTGCGACTTGATTGCTTTTCTTTTTTCATACGTGATGTCCCGAGGGGAAAGTTCTATTCCCCAAAGGGAGACACGACCCGTAGCTTCTGGATTGTTCAATATATTTGATAAAGGAGCCTCATTGACCACTATGATCGGATGTGCCGAAAAATAGTGGCGCAATTTTCGTGCTGTTGTGAACACTCCATATGCTAGCTTCTGGTACTGAGGATACCTTTGTTTTGACGGCGATAAAACTTCGCTGACGAAGTAAACTGGCCTCTGTACTCCGTGGAGTTTTCCTTCTTCTTCTCTTTCGACAACCAGCACCGTGCTCACCACTTGGGGCGTGGCTGCGATATATAACAGGAGAGGTTCCTTTTCCTTCGGTGCCACCAAGATTGGTGGTGTCGAGATTTTGCGCTTCAAATCTTCGAAAGCTCTGTCGGCTTCTTCGTTCCACCGGAATTTGTCTCCTTGTTTTATCAAAGCGTAAAATGGTAACGCTTTTTCTCCTAGCCCGGCGACGAATCCGCTCAAAGCTGCGACTCGCCCAGCTAACTCGTTGTATCTCTTTCAACTTTGTTGGCTTTCTCATTGTTACAATAGCTTGTATTTTATCGGGATTTGCTTCAATCCCTCTTGCTGAGACTAGAAACCCCAAGAGTTCTCCTGCTGGGACACCAAAGGAACACTTCGTCGGGTTCAACTTCAGACAAAATTTGTTGAGGTTGTCGAACGTTTCCTTGAGGTCCTCTATCAGTGTTGATCCTTCTTTTGATGTGATGACGACGTCGTCGATGTATACTTGCACGTTTTTCCCAATCTGTGTCGCCAAACACTTCTGCATCATCCTCTGATATGTTGCTCCCGCGTTTTTCAGACCAAAGGGCATCGTTTTGTAACAAAACACGCCATAAGGTGTAATGAACGCGGTCTTTACTTCATCTTCTTCTTTTAACCTGATCTGGTTGTAACCGAATACGCATCCAGGAAGGAAAGACGTTCGCATCCAGCCGTGGAGTCGATAATTTGATCGATCCTCGGGAGGGGGAAGTGATCCTTTGGACAATGTTTATTGAGACACGTAAAGTCGACGCACATGCGAAGGACCTTAGTGTTTTTCTTTGGCACCATCACGGGATTTGCTACCCATGTGGCTTCTGTGAATATCTCTTTGATGAAACCAGCTTCTTGTAGCCGATTGATTTCTGACAAGCATAGCTTTGCGGTTTGGTTCCGAAAAACGCCGCAAAGGTTGTTTGATTGGTCTCGCTCGTTGGATCCAAATTTAGGTGGTGCTCGGCAAGTTCCCCGGGTACTCCTGGCATGTCAGCTGGACACCATGCGAAGATTTCCCAATTCTCACGGAGGAACTCGACGAGCGCGCTTTCCTATGCGATATCCATGTTGTTTGCGATGGATGTCGTCTTTTTTGGGTCTGTCGGGTGAATCTGCACCTCCTTAGAATTTTTCTCTGTGTTGAAAGTTGATTCTTTATTTGGCCTTCCAACGTCTGGCAGTACGTCGTAATCAGTCATGCTTTTCGATGCCAAGTACTCAGCTTGCATCCCGAAAGTTTCTGATAACCGATGGAAATCCTTGTCGCACTTATCAGCTAAGGCGAAACTCCCTTTGACCGTGATTGGTCCCTTGGGTCCAGGCAATCTCCACAACAGGTATGTATAGTGTGGTACTGCCATAAACCTAGCATATGCTGGTCGTCCCAACAAAGCGTGGTACTGTGATGGAAAATCCACGACTTCAAACTCCAGTTTCTCGATTCTATAATTTTCTCGGTTCCAAACCGAACGTCGAGGTTGATCTTCCCCAATGGGTAACTTGGTTTCTCCGGTGTGATGCCGTGGAACCTTGTGTCCGTTGGCTTCAAGTTTGCTAAGGATATGTTCATCTTCCTCAATGTATCCGCATACATAAGGTTTAAGCCGCTGCCACCATCTATGAATACTCGAGAAACATCAAAGCCCGCAATAACCGCCGGCGAATAAGTGCCGACCGCCCTGGTCGAGGAACTTGCCGCGGGTGGTCCGCTATGGTGAAGCCGATGTCTTGCCCCGACCAATTGAGGTACTCAACTCGTTGGTGGAGGCATTTTCTCCGCCATGAACACCTGTCTCGAGATTACTTTTTGAGTTCCGTTGGACGGCCTTCCCTTCGAATCATCGACACCGCTCCGTTTGAGTTAGGATCAACATAAGGTGGTGGTGGAGGTGCTGCCGCTATTCCGAGCTGATGCCGATTGTCGTCCGTAATCGCGGGAGGTGGCGGTAGATGAACTTCGCTCCTAGGCTCCCGAGGGTTTCTCTCGTGCTGCTCGAGCGTGAGCATTTTCTCGCGTATCCGAACATTGCCCGAAAATTTCGGCAGTCTTTCCGCAGTGCCCCGACCGTCTTTTTCCGTTGCCGTCGATGAAAAAATGCATCCGACACGGTCCGTTCAGCATTTCTTCTGGGGACACGAAAGGTCTTGGAAACCTCGGCCCACTATTTTGTTTGTTGCGGGAGTCGTCCCTATTATCGCTTCGCTGCTCATTACTTCTCCGATAATCATCTCTATTATTTCCTCCTCGCGCCGGCTCGGAATCCAGCCGAAATTTGCCCCGGAGCGTCGTAGTTCCGGTACCGCCGAGGAAATCGTCGCCTCGATTGATAATTTCGACCACGGTCCTCCTCCGGCGACCTGTGTCGTTTATTGTGGACAGCGTCTTCTCCGTCTGCCCATCTATTTGCTATCTCCATCAACGCGGATACTGTTTTTGGATTGGTCCTTCCCAAGTCCTCGACAAAATCTCCACGCCTGATTCCCGCGACAAACGCATCTATTGCTCTCTCGTCGATATATTTTCTCGCCGAGTTTTTTATGATGTTCCACCTTTGGATATATTTTCTCATTGACTCATCCGGCTTTTGTCGACATGCCCTCAGCTCTTCTAACGACGCAGGTTTTATGCACGTGGACCTGAAGTTCTTGACGAATACGTCCTCGAAACTTTCCCAGCTGTCGATGGATCCCGGCGGAAGTTTTTTGATCCAAGATCGTGCGGCTCCACTTAAGTGCACCTGAATACTTTGCATGGCTGTTGCTCTAGTTCCTCCAGCTAGCTTCACCGTCTCGAGGTAATCAATTAGCCGATCCTCCGGATCTTGCAGGCCGTCGAACTTTTTGAAGTGATCGGGCAACTTAAATCCCGACGGGACTCGAGTTTTTCGTACTCTCCTTGTGAAGCACGGCAAGCCGCACATATCCTCGTCGTTAAGCTCCGGGGATTGCCGATGATCCCTTCTGCTTTGTCTCGCTCTATCGACTCTTGCTTGTGCTCCTGTGTCTCTTGCTCCGCTTGGTCCTTCAGGAACCGCCGCCGTTGCCGCCGCAGGTCGTGGACTATTTTGCCTTGCCGCTCCTTCGGGAGGCGTTGCTACGAACGCCGTCCCCATAGCTCCAACCCCCGCTAACGCCATATTGTATAATGTTTCCCTTGGATCTCCCGGGGGTGGCCTCGGATGCGAGGATGTAAGCTTGTGTCGCCATATACCCAGCTTCCGGTGTCTTAGGGATAATATTTCCTCTTGTATCTATCGACATAAAGGACATGTCGAGGTTTTGAACCAAGTGCTCTCTTTCTCGCTTCGGGTATGTGTTGTAACCTTGATCTTCCTCTCGTTCCGAGCCTCCCCGTGGCTATCACCCGAAACTCTAGATTGTCCACTTAGATCTGCTCTTCTCCCGCCGGATGCGTAAGCTGCCTCCTTTCTCCCGTTCAACTCAGCCGTCTCGTTTTTCTATTTCTCGAGCAGTTCGTGCGAGCCTATATTGATAAGCTTGCAGCTTCTTGAGCCGTAGCCGTTGTCGTCATTGGCTCCGAACCATCTAGGGCTTTTGCCGCTCTATCCCAGGCTGCCTCGTGGAAGTTGAACTCGACGCGTGGTGTGGGCCCGACATATTTAGTGCCCATACCTCTCCTTAGATCCGAGGGATCGACAAAAGGATTACCCAAATCGTCGAAAGCCTCCGATGTTTCCTCTTGATTGTCGATAGCATAAATCTGATGATATTTTGTACTCCGATCTATGTTGGGTTTGGTGACATCATTGTTGAGATTGATGAAGACCTTGCCCACCGTGAGAGATTTGTCGATGAAGTCGTAACTCGTCGACATCGCTTGAGCCATCGCTTATATATGAGTCCGCAGATGACTCAAACGATGTGTTGCCGAAGATCTTGGCGAGTTTCTCTCTTGCCTCGATGCTGACGTAACGTGTTGCCGAAGTTTCTTCTTCTCGACTCAGCTTGACGATGCATAGCTTGAAAAATCAGAATCGATCGCCGACGATCCCGACGAAATCGGAATTTCGACACGATACGATCCTTCCTTCTCGACGCGAAAGTGAAACCTTCCGAACGTCATCTCCAAGGGCTCCGCCAGATACGCATATGCATCCAAACGGGAGGGTGGGTGAGGAACAAAATCGACAAGACCAGTAGCGATCTGTTTACCTCGATCCATAGTGTTGCTTCCGGTTGACGATGTCGAAGATCTTGAACGTGCCATCGAGATCAGATCCTTACGCCTCTAATTCCCACGGACGGCGCCAATTGACAAGGGATTAACTTGTCAATGCCTATGGATTGTAGGCTAGGGTTTAGTTAGAAGTAGAGGGCAAGTAGATCTCGAAGGTTTCAGCCGAAAAGTACTCGACGATTATGAAAACTAGGGTTTGCGAGACAATGATTCGATGATCTCTTCGTCCCTTGACTCCCCCTTTATATAAGAGGTGGAGCCAAGGGTTTCGTTTTGTACAAGTTACGTAGTTCGGGACGGTTTCTAACTCATCCCGCTAGATTTACAAACAACACTTCCTATTACAATTCTTCTTTCCTTAATATATCTTGGGCTCTCGAACCTTCTTATTCTTCGGGTAGTGGGCCTTCATAAAACCCCGGGTACTACCTTTGGCAGGCCCATTTGGGATGCCTATGTCACTCACCATCAGCACTTTTTGTAGGTATGGCTTCCACCCATTTAGTAACATAATCAACAGCAACAAGTATATGAGTGTTACCTTTTGAAGAGGGAAAAGGTCCCATGAAGTCAAATCCCCAACAATCAAACGGTTCAATAACAAGATTATAATTCATAGGCATTTCATTGCGTCTGGAGATATTACCAACCCTTTGGCATTCATCACAAGATAAAATAAACTTTCTCGCATCCTTGAAGAGAGTTGGCCAATAAAAACCTGATTGTAGAACTTTTTGCGCGGTTCTATCTCCGGCGTGATGTCCTCCATAAGCACCGCCATGACATTTACTCAATATCTCTTGTTGTTCATATTCGGGAACACATCTTCGCATAATACCATCCACTCCTTCTTTATATAAGTGTGGGTCATCCCGTAAATAATGCCTCAAATCATAAAAGAATTTCCTCCTTTGCTCGAGCTGAAAAGGTTGGAGGCAAGTACTTGGAAACAATAAAGTTAGCATAATCAGCATACCAAGGACTCGTCTCGCGAGCTCACCTTTATCACAGCCAATTGTTCATTTGGAAAACTATCATTAACAGGAACAGGATCATAAGCAATATTTTCCAATCTAGACAAATTATCAACGAACCGGATTATCAGCACCTTTCCTATCTACAATATGTAAATCAAATTCTTGCAAAAGAAGTACCCATCTAATAAGCCTCGGCTTAGCATCTTTCTTTGTCATTAGGTATCTAATTGCAGCATGATCAGTATGAATAGTGACTTTTGAATCAACAATATAAGATCTAAATTTATCACAAGCAAAAACTACAGCTAATAATTCCTTTTCAGCTTGTAGCATAATTTCTTTGAGCAAGCATCAAGAGTTTTACTAGCATAATGAATAACATTCAGTTTTTTATCTACTCGCTGTCCAAGAACAGCGCCTACAAAGCAAAATCACTAGCATCACACATAATTTCAAATGGTAAATTCCAATCAGGAGGTTCAACTATAGGAGCAGCTTGTTAAGGCTTTCTTAAGAGTTTCAAAAGCTTCCTTACAATCATCATCAAAAACAAATGGTACATCTTTTTGAAGAAGATTAGTAAGAGGCTTTGAAATCTTGGAGAAATCTTTAATAAACCTCCTATAAAACCCAAGCATGACCAAGAACACTACGAATACCTTTAACATCCCTCGGATAGGGCATCTTCTCAATTGCTTCAACTTTAGCTCTATCAACTTCAATACCTCTCTCGTAAATTTTATGTCCCAATACAATTCCTTCATTAACCATAAAGTGGCATTTCTCCCAATTAAGAACAAGGTTAGTTTCTTCACATCTCTCGCAAAACTTTATCAAGGTTTCGCAAGCAACTATCAAAAGAATTCCCATAAACGGAAAAATCATCCATGAATACCTCTACAATACTTTCACAAAAACCATGAAAAATAGCAGACATGCATCTTTGAAAAGTAGCAGGAGCATTACATAAACCAAAAGGCATACGTCTATAAGCATAAGTTCCATAGGGACAAGTAAAGGTGGTTTTCTCTTGATCTTTAGCTTTAACAAGCAATTTGTGAAAATCCAGAATAACCATCAAGAAAGCAAAAATGAGTATTTTTAGACAATCTTTCTAGCATTTGATCAATAAATGGTAAAGGGTAATGATCTTTCTTAGTAACTTTATTAACTTTTCGAAAATCAATGCACATTCTATACCCTACAACCACTCTTTGAGGAATGAGCTCATCATTATCATTACGCACAACAGTCATACCTCCTTTCTTGGGAACGCAATGTACAGGACTAACCCATCTACTATCAGCAATAGGATATATAATACCAGCTTCAAGAAGTCGTAATACCTCATTCCTTACCACTTCCTTCATCTTCGGAATTAGACGACGCGGAGGTTCAACAACAGGCTTTGCATCATCTTCCATATTAATAGCATGTTGGCAAATAGATGGAGAAATCCCCTTCAAATCATCAAGAGTGTAGCCAATAGCTCCTCGGTGTTTCTTCAATATTTGCAATAATCTTTCTTCTTCAAACTCTGTAAGCTTAGAACTAATAATAACAGGATATATTTTCTTATCATCAATATGAGCATATTTAAGATTATCACGTAAAGGCTTTAAATCAAAAACAGGATCTTCCTTAGGTGGCGGTGTTGTACCCAAATCTTCCACCGGTAAATCGTGCTTGAGAATAGGTTGGCGAAGAAAGATTTCCTCAAGTTCATCTCTTTCTTTCCTAAAAATTTCACTCTCGCTATCCTCCAAATGTTGCCGCAAAGGATTGTTAGGAACAAGAACAATAGATGCACACTCGCTCCATTTTAAAATCATTACTAGGCAAATCAGCTTTATAAGGAGTTTTAGTAAATTTAGAGAAGTTAAACTCATAAGATTCACCAACAAATTTAGTCAAAATTTTCTCTTTCTTGCAATCTATAATAGCTCCACAAGTATTTAGAAAAGGTCTACCAAAAATGATAGGACAATAATCACTAGCAGCAGAACCAAGTACCAAAAAGTCAACAGGATATTTAATCTTACCACATAGAACTTCCACATCTCGAACAATACCAATTGGAGAAATAGTTTCTCTATTAGCCAGCTGAATAACCACATCAATATCTTCAAGTTCACAAGAATCAATTTCATGCATAATCTCCGTGTAAAGCTCATACGGAATAGCACTAACACTTGCACCAATATCACATAATCCATAATAGCAATGATCACCAATTTTAACGGATAGCATAGGAACACTAGCTTGCTTGGGTTTATTAGGATGTGAAACAATATTAGAAGCATCTTCACGTGAAAATAATATGACCATCCTCAACATTTTCAGATCACAAGATCTTTAACTATTGCAACAGCAGGTTCAATTTTTATTTGTTCTTCAGGTTCTCTAGGTTTCTTTTCACTTTTATGAACCGCACTATTTATAACAGAGTACTCTTTCATTTTAGCAGGGAAAGGAGTTTTTTCAATATAAGCTTCAGGAATGACACGATCGCCAGTTTCAATTACAACACACTTATTAATAGATGAATCAATTTTATCTTTATACGGTTCATGATACTTATCAAAATTCTTCTTAGGCAATTCATAATGAGAGGCAAAAGCTTTATAAAGATTTACAAGCAACTTGGGAATCAAGACCATATGTAGCACTCATATTACGAAATAAATCAGCATCCATAAAAGCTTCAATGCATTTATAATCATAAATTATACCCGATTCTCTATCCTTGTCGTTCTCCCAACCTTCGCATTTTCTTGGATTCGATCTAGAAGGTCCCTTTTAAACTCTTCTTTGTTGCGTGTAAATGATCCGAACAAGAAGTATCCAAGCAAGGTCTTGTCTTGAAAAGAAAGTCTTGCATAGAAATTATCAATAATAACATTACCAGGAAGCTCATGAATGGGGCATTTGAGCATTAAAGACTTCAATCTCCCCCAAGCTTGGGCAATACTCTCTCCATCATGAGGCCAAAAATTATATATGCGATTCCGATCCTTATGAATTTCACTTGGAGGATAGAACTTAGAATAAAACCGGGGCACAATATCATTCCATTCAAGAGAATCCCCATTATCCAAGAATTTATACCAATGCGCCGCCTTACCGGACAGCGATAAAGAGAATAATTTCTTCCTCACTTCATCCATAGCAATACCTGCACATTTGAATAACCCGCATAATTCATGCAAAAACAAGAAATGATCACCGGGGTGGACAGCTCCATCCCCTTCATAGCGGTTATCCATAACACGTTCAATAATTTTCATAGGTATTTTATATGGTATCACTTCCTCACTGGCGCCTCATCTACTACCGTTGCAGTAGTAGTAGATTTCCCAAATAGAAATTGAAGAGAAGATCTCTCCATAATGACTTATAGCAAGAAAGTGAAATAAAATCAGCACAACAAGAAAGGTTTTCCTTACCAATTCCACTTACCAATAGCGCTTCACTCCCGGCAACGGCGCCGTAAAATAGTCTTGATGACCCACAAGTATAGGGGGTGTATCGTAGTATCTTCGATAAGTAAGAATGTCGATCCCAACGAGGAGCAGAAGGTGTTGACAAGCAGCTTCGATGAAGGTTTCACCGTAAATGCTCACGTACAAGTATTCAGGGGGTTTTGATGTAACAGATGAAATAAGTACGAGTAAGTAAAATGTGAGAGTAACAATTGCAGCGAGTGGCCCAATCCTTTTTAGCACAAAGGACAAGCCGGTTTGTTTACTTATAATGACCAAACGTTCTCGAGGACACATGGGATTTTAGTCTAGTGCTTTCGCTACATACGGCTAAATAATCTTCATTGTTATGATAAGTGTTGTGTGGGTGAACCTATGCTAATGTACCGCCCTTCCTAGGACTAAATACATACTTGTGATTATACCCCTTGCAAGCATCCGCAACTACAAGAAAGTAATTAAGAATAAATCTAACCACAGCCTTAAACTCGAGATCCCGCGATCCCTCCCGCATCGATATACCAACGGGGGTTTAGGTTTCGTCACTCCGGCAACCCCGCAATTAGCAAACGAATACAAGATGCATTCCCCTAGGCCCATAAATGGTGAAGTGTCATGTAGTCGACGTTCACATGACACCACTAGAAGAATAACACCACAACTTAAATATCACACCATTGAATATTACTCAACCATAGTTCACTACTAACATTTAGACTTCACCCATGTCCTCAAGAACTAAACGAACTACTCACGAGACATCATATGGAACATGATCAGAGGTGATATGATGATGAATAACAATCTGAACATAAACTTGGTTCAATGGTTTCACTCAATAGCATCAACAACAAGTATAGATCGATACCGGGAGAGTTTCCCCTATCAAACAATCAAGATCAAACCCAAATTGCTACGGCGGTGACGAGGTGCTGCGGAGGAGATGGCGGTGATGATGGTGGAGATGATGATGATGGTGATGGAGATGATGTCCAGCTCGAAGACGGTGACGATGGCGTCGATTTCCCCTCCCGGAGGGAATTTCCCGGCGGATTCCTCGCCCGCCGGAGAGCTCTTTCTCTCTCGGTGTTCTCCGCCCGCGAGGCGGCCGTAACTCTTCGTGAGGTACCCTCTCGTGGCTTAGGTCTTCGGGACGAAGGGTTTGGCGAAGAAAAGGAGGCGAAAGGGGTCGTGGGCCCCTCACACCACATGGCGGCGCGGCCAGTGGCCCGGGCCGCGCCGCCCTAGGGTGTGGGCCCACCCCGGCTCCTCCCGGCTCCTCCTTCCGGCTTCCTTCGTCATCTTGAAAAATAGGATTTTTGGTATAATTTCCTTCCACAGCTTGATCTTCCGAAATATTGCGTTCGACGGTGCTTTTTCCAGCAGAATCCTCGGCTCCGGTGTTCGATCCTCCAATAATGATGAAACATGCAAAATAGATGAAATAACATAAGTATTGTGTCCCAATATGAAATATATCAATGAATAACAGCAAATTATGATATAAAATAGTGATGCAAATTGGACGTATCAATGTTCCCACTTGAGTTAGTTAGCAAATGATGAGTCTTTTACTAAATGCTTATGAACTAAAATTGGCTTTATGCAAATAAACCTAGAGCTTAGAACCCTCTTTAGTGAAATAGTGTTACTTACCTTAGTATTAGTTTGCGAGTACTTTAAAAGTACTCACGGCTGTGTCCCTGGCTATTCAAATGGCCAGACTATGAAGAGGAGCGCCAGCAGGACGGCTACAACAACTAGAAGTTCTTCTAACGTCAAGTGTTGGCATGTGGAATTAGATAGTCCACTACTACTACTACGCTTCCGCTTTGTAATATTTGTGATGTTCGTTGATCAATAGATCAACTATGGTTGTAATATTGGATCATGTGATCTACTTTCGTAAGACGATTATGGCTTGTAATGAATGATGACTTATGATATCAACTGTTATGTCTCGCAACAACATTATTCCTGGGATTGCGATGAAGGGCATAATAGGCATCTGGACTTAAAAATTTGGGTGTTGACAAATACCGAACGCAATAACAAGACATCATTGTTGTGCATCTGCGTGCTTCCATGTTCTAGGTCTTCTTGATACTCTTCCACGGTAAGTCCCACACATGAGTTCTGGGCCGTCATACGTGTCAACTCTACAACTTCTTCTTTTGGATGTATTATTGTCTCACAAAACGTGGGTGCTGCAAACACAGTTATAACCGAAGGAATACTTCTTTTCTGATTAGTTCAAACAACACTTTCATATTTAAGAGTATACACTTTGTTACCAAAAGATAACAAAACTCCAACAAATAAAAGCCAAGCTGAACTACTACATTACTTGGCTTTGACATGAAAAACTAAGGTGGTATCCTATGACCTTGATGGTCGATCAACTGGAGGCACCACAAGGTGGGCACCATGCCAGCGCACGATGGAGATCTAGTTGGGTAAATGTATCACCCATATCATGTCACTTAATACATTTGATGTAGATACCAGCTATGCATCTTGTTCAGTTGCTAGTGTTAAGTTTCCACAACACAACTTTAAATAAGATGATCCCTAACTTAATACCAGTAAAAGTATTCTCCCTTTAGTATGCACCCCCAATAAAGTTCTCCGTTATGAGGCATCCTGTGATGATCGGGTGTCAGATATATCGGCGCTCACATACGTTAGGTGTAAGCCACGTTGCAATGCAAATAAACTGAAGTAAATTTGTTGAGCCTAGCATGTGCAGACATGGCCTCAAAACACGGGTGATCGACACTTCGGTCTCTACCTTTGCAACTATACCGATGGCCGTGACAATCAGGGGAGGTATAGTGAATGGGGGTCGTGTAATCATTTAAACATTCTTAGGGATGATGTTTTTGTGGAGCTCATTAATAATTTGATTATAGCTTGAACTCATAATAATTATGAACTTAGTCTTAAAAGTATTTGCAAATATCTTTGTAGATCATGTCATACCCCAATGTTTATATCGATTATGGCTCAAATCCGTGTAAGGAAAAACTTAAAATTGATGTGTCAAACTTCATTGAATGGTACCAACGCCTCAGGGATACCATGAGATAAACCCATTGACTCAGTGAGTGAGGATGATAAGAGTGGTTATCATACTCGGCATGAATGTTCATGGATGAAAGAGAACACATGCTTAGAGAGTCACTAGGCGAACATGAATAGAATTCGTGAACGTCTAGTGCATGTTTTGGTCTATTGGATGACATATCGATTTGTGATAGATCTGATGTTGTGTTCACTTCCCCCAATAGAAAGACCGTGTCTTCAAATATGTCATGAGAGAGGAATCATTCCCTTTCATGAATTCCTAGCAGAGTTAAAGAATTCTAAAAGTGGAACAAATAGCAGGGAAGTCATTAATGGAGAAGATATATATGATATACACATTATAGATTTTCTCTTTAAAACACTTATTGCCCTTTACAAAGTACTTGATACTTGGTCAGTTTTAGTGAAAACAGAGCCTACTGTTTGAGAGTTTTTTAGAGGAGATGAGGTGATAATGCGTGTTGATGGCAAGCAAGATGTTTGATGGCCAACGACACTCTCCCTCCACGTCTATCATTTGGATTACTTATATGGATTTGAATAAATATTTGTAATCATTATGAGTGTGAACCTTATTAGCATGTGTTGCATCTCACAAGACAATTATTCATATGATCAGTCATAGACAAGTAAGTTGTCCTTCTTATGAATAAAGTATTTTATGTTCACATATTTGGTTATGAATGGGTTTTTTCTTATTGTAATCCCGATGATGATATATTTAACATTTATAAAACACTAAAATGCTGGAAAATATACAAACTTGATAATAACATCATTTTCGAAGACACTACGGTTTAATTCATGTTCGTGTTATTTGCTTCATTCCATTGAATCACAATGTCTTTAGATCTTTACTAGTATTAAATTGGAATAGCCACACCTAGTCCTGATTTTGTTCTATCTTAAGAAGTGAGCCTAGCTCACTTGGTTAGGGAAGTGGATGTACAACCCAGCCACCCAAGTTCAAGTCCCCAGGGACGCGAATTTGGGTTCTTATTATTTAAAAACAAAATCACTGTAGGGGCTTCCCCTACCGTATTCCTTTCAAAAAAAAAATTTGTTCTATCTTTATTTGGGCCCAAATAGAGGCAGTTTAGACAGTACAATCTTTTCTTAATCCAAGATCTCGATCCAAAACAGCCAGGTATCTAAACAGTACTTATTGATCAACGGATCTACCACAGAAATTGAGTCCTACTCATCATCTCTCTCCGAGTTTTCAAGCACATAGTATTTTTTACCCTAGGCGACTAGGGTTTTGTGGCTCCGCTGGCGATCTCGATTCCCGGCATGAGATTATCAATCTTTCCCAATAGAACTCGAATCTGATCCCTCTCCTCGTCTTTGTTCGGGCTGATTCAGGGGATAGCTAGCCTATCTACCCGTCCTTGGCTTCGTCTTGGACTAGGTTTTAGGTATTGAGATCGGTCTTTCTGGGTGTTGAGGCGGCGATCGGTTTGCATGGCGGCGTCTAGCGAGAGCTCGTGGTGCAAAACTGGGAGAGGGAGATGAGGCGCTAGCCAGGGCTTTGCAGAACCTGGAATTGAGGGAGGGATAATTGGATGATATGTTCATTGGAGAAAATGATCTGGCGGCGATGAAGAAACATGCACGATGGTTGGCTGTTGCACGCGTTAATACTAGGAAGCCATTCAACTCTGAGGCGCTGTTCGAGACACTCAGGTATGTCTGGGGCTTGGCCCAGGATCCGGAACTTCGTGAGGTAGATGATAACCTATTTACTTTCAAGTTCTTCTGTCTTGGTGGTTGAACAAGGTGACGCAACAAGGTCCGTGGCTGTTCAGGAAACTTATGGTTGTAATTGCAGAGTATGATGGAATTGGCAAACCATCGGATGTTCCCCTAGATAGAGTGCATGTCTGGGCACAGATTCATTCTATCCTGAACTGTATCGGGTCAAACCTGTTGTTGATGAGCTAGCAAAGGGGATTGGTAGGGTCAGAAGTGTTGAGATGACCCACCAGAGGTGGTTTGAAGGTGACTATGTCCGAGTGAGAGCAAGTATTGACGTAAGTAAACCTCTGATTCGTTTTGCTCCACTGAATTTGGGAGGATCACAGCGTCAGCTCCTTCATGTAAAGTATGAAAAAATAGGCTACTTCTGTGATGTGTGTGGCATACTAGGCCATGATATGGAGGAATGTGGAGATGGTGTCCATCCTCCTGAGGCTGTGCAGTATGGTAAATGGATGATAGCAAAGAGAAGAACCACATTGGGTGGTCAACGTGGCCTTAGAGCTCCTTTTGTGGGTAGAGTGGGCGGAAGGGTCAGAGGAGGGAGAAGTGATTGGGGAGGAGGTCGTAAGCGTCACTCTAATGATGCTTTCGAGAGAGAGGATGATCTGGAAGATACAACCTCTAGCCCGCAGAAAGGTGGGCCTGAGGGTGTCGGTGGAACAGGAAGAACTCGAGATGTAGAAGGCAAAGCATAGTTGCAGCTAAGTTTCGATGAAGAGAAAGAAGAACCTCCACGAGGTGATGAAAACAAGGTGACAAAACAACAAGCTGAGGGTGTGTGCCTTCCTATTCCGCCGCCACCACCATCGTATGTGCCACCGAGAGAGAAGAAGAGACCTAAGAAAGGGACAGAGGGGAGTAAATTTGATCACAGTTCTGATATTGTCATGGCGACACCGGCGGCCTCCGTGGAGGAGGCCCGCCCAGCCCAATGAGTACTCTAGCATGGAACTGTCGTGGGTTGGGCGATCCCGCGACAGTCCACGAACTGCGCGACCTTGCGCGCGAGAATTCGCCGTCTATCCATTGTGTGGTTGAAACTCAGATTGCAAAGGCTAGAGTGGAGGGTTTAGTTTCTACGTTGGGCTATGATTATGCATATGGCGTGGGCAGTACCGGATAGAGTGGTGGCTTGTGTATATACTGGACGTCCGATCATGTTGACACTAAGAAATTTCTCCAAATATCATATTGATATGGAGGTTAGTGAACCAGCAAACGAGAACTGGAGAATTACGGTGTGGTATGGTGAAGCAAATCGAAGCCTTAGGTTTAAAACATGGGATATCATGCGCTCCTAAAGGCTGATTGTGATTTACCGTGGATGTGTATAGGGGATTTTAATGAGGTTTTGAGAAGGGAAGAGCAGATGGGTCCGAATGATAGAGATATGGGCCAAATAAACCTTATCAGAGAAGTTGTGGACTCATGCCAGCTCTGTGATATATAATACATCGGTTTGGATTGGACTTTTGAGCGAAAACTTCCAAATAATGAATATTGTAGAGTTCGGCTTGACAGAGTGCTTGCAAGTGGAGATTGGTGTTCTCGGTTCCCGTATGCCATGGTTACTCATCTAACTGCAGTCAAGTCGGATCACTCTCCAATCCTATTGCTGAATGAGATGGAGGCTAGCAATCAAAGGATTGCGTTGGCGAAACCTTTCCGCTATGAGGTGATGTGGGAGAGGCATAAGGGGTATAAGCCAGTCTTGGAAGCAGCATGGAATGATTTTAAAGCTAAGACCGTGTCAGACCTTCATGAGAAACTAAGGATTACTGCTAGCTCCTTCGCCAAGTGGGGAAGTACCTCTTTTGGTGCTGTTCGTGCTGAGTTACGGGAGCTCAGGAAAAATCTTGTCAGGTTAAGGGAGGACCCCAGCCGGGTGGGGCCATCTTATGAAGAAAAGAAAGTGGAGGGCCGCATTGCTGAACTTTGTTACCGTGAGGAGATCATGAGGAGGCAACGGGCTAGGGTTCAGTGGCTAGCGGAGGGTGATTGTAACACTCGTTTCTTTCATCAGAAAGCAAATGGCAGACGGAAAAAGAACAGAATTGAGCGCCTAGTGCATGATGATGCTAGGGTTTGTGTGAGTAATGAGGAGTAAGAGGAGATGATAGTAGATTTTTATGAGAAGCTCTACAAATCTGAGGGGACGATAGGCATCCAGGAAGTGTTGTCACATGTACCTCGAAAGGTTACTGCAGAGATGAATGGTGATCTTAATGCACCATATACTAAGGATGAAGTAAAGGTTGCATTATACCAAATGTTCCCAACAAAGGCTCCCGGCCCGGATGGATTTCCGGCGCACTTTTTTCAGAAAAATCGGCAGCTTTGCAGCGAGGAAGTAACAAAGATTGTGATTCAGATACTTGAAGGGGAGGATTCTACGGACGAGATAGACAAGACGTTCATCATTCTTATTCCCAAGGTTCAGAACCCCTCCTACCTATCTCAATTTAGGCCAATTAGTTTATGCAATGTGGTGTTCAAATTGGCATCCAAAGTGTTAGCTAACCGCCTGAAGAAGATTCTCCCTGAGATTGTATCAGAAGAGCAGTCGGCCTTTGTTCCTGGGCGCCTTATAAATGACAATGTGATTACAGCCTATGAGTGCCTTCACTTTATGAAGAAGAATAGAAGAAAGAGGAAAGCTCATGTAGCCCTAAAACTGGATATGCAAAAAGCATATGATCACTTAGAGTGTGATTATCTAGAAGCTATAATGATCAAGCTAGGTCTCTCTCGGAGATTTGTTGACACGATAATGAGAGGGATTCGCTCTGTGTCATTCTCGGTCTTGTTCAATGGAGCACAAACAAAGTGTGACGCCCCGAAACCGGTACCATGAGGATCCCAGCGAACCCGCTGAAATTCGCACGATATCGATTTTAGGAGACGCACCACCAAGCGCCTCGTACACGCCGAAGCATGCACGCAATGCGGGTGGAATCAATCACGAGCGGTAACATTACAACAGGATTACAATAGAGCCCACAGGAAACATATATATTACAACAACTCCAACGAGTCAAGATACAAATATACAACATAAGATCCAAATCATACAGAATATCAAATATGTACGAGTACGGACAAGATACAAATTTGGACTAAGAGTCCTGAAGTTAACCAGTGGCGTCCATAAACCTGCCCAGGCCAAGCCGGAAGGGTAACCTTGCTAACGTCGTCATCTTGTACCTGTCGAAGTCGGGCCATCGGTTGCCGACAAAAGGGAGGAAACAGAAGAGAAAGAGAAAAGGCGAGAGTAAGTACCAAGGAACGAACTCCGCACGTACTTAGCGAGACTAGAAATGGCTATGCTCGCCGGGCGAGTATAGATATATATATATCGCCTGGGGCTATATGGTAGGTTTAGCGGCAGCAAAACTATAACCAATAGAGACACGCTACAACATCCGTCTAATCAGAGAAGATAAGAGAGCGCACAAGGTAACAGATAAATACTACACACAACATAACCCGTACCGATTACACATATCCCCTTCAACAATTGCGAAGAGGCAATGTAAAAGGCACTCAACGGTGGGCAAGTTTTATTAGGTATCGGTTGTAGTAATGCTATATTACTAGGCAAGTCATTATCAGATTATTACCAACAAGTAAAAAAGTGTAAGTTGTCTATGATCGAGTCATACAGCTCCAAGTCGTCCATAACCGCGGACACGGCTTATCGATAAGATGTAACCCTGCAGGGGTGCCCAGATGTGCCCACACGCACGATCAACCCACTTGCGACAGGTGGACATCACGACTCGCACTCTCCTTCACGACAACAATGTCCAGGAAGCCACCTATCCAAGTTGAACCCGAATCGAAGTCCGGCCGTATCTCCGAGACGGACCTTGCTATTTGCGACCACGACTTCCGAGGGTCAAAACACACATGGGGCGAATGACCCGCTTCAGCACGCGATAAACGCTCGTGCCGCACCTATACGTGCATACCAGAAACAAGGGATACAAGGCACCCAGGGGCTTCCCAAAGTAAATAAGTAACAGGCTGGCATGCACGCAACAACAAAAGGTAAAACATTACGAACTAGTTGTGGCCACTGGATAAAGCTGTAGATTCCGGCAGTGGTCGAGGGGAGACCCAATAACCATACCCACGTGTGGTTAGAGCGCTGAGTCTCGGAACAGATAACAAGAACTCGGGTCCTAGGGGACATTAGTGAGTCAAAGTTCCGATGCTTTCGCAAAGGGGCTCACAGATGCCTCTGCTTACAATTTTAGTTGTTAACAATTAAGTAAAACATGTGTATCTCCAACAAACTAATATAGCACGTGATAACCTCCCAACAACCCAACATATCCCGATAACAGATCGAGATAAACAACAGATCCTAAACACGCCTACGACTCGCAAGGCTCAAACATCAAGCAACGACTATGGATAAGGAATGGTGCATATGGGATTAATATGGTAAACAAGTGGAATAGGACACATGACTCGATAAAGAATCGCAACATAAGGATAACAGTGCGAGGGAGAGAGTAAAATAGGTGAAGAGAGAGGGCTCGCCTGTGAAAAGCTGCAGAAGAACTTGTCGGAGAACTCGTCGTATCTCACATCAACACTTCGTGATCCTATCCGGGAAGAAGAAAATGCTGGACAAATAACGTATGCAAGTTTTACTACTACGGATAAAGAAGATCCAGCATGATCAAGATGGTATGCATGACATGGCAACAATGATGCAATGCACTTATCCAATTTAATCGGAGTCGAAACCCCGGACAAGAAATTAGGTTGGAGTTGCATTTTCTACAGCCAAAATTAAGGGTGGATTAGCATAGCAAACATGGCAGGGGTGAGCTATATCAAAATTAAATGGAACCGGGACAACAATTATATGATATCCCACGTATTCCATATGTTCCATATTAGGTGGTAATGTAAACTATCACGAGATGGTATGAAGCATGATGCAACAGCAGACATGGATGGCATATTAATGTTCCTTGCATTTTTCTGATCAAAATTGATATATAACACATTTTATTTCGAATTACCATTCAAAAGTTATTAACAGATTGGTTTTTGTTAGTTAAAATAGAGAAAACATATTTATTTAAATAAGAAAAAGGATTCAGTTTTAATTTCGAAACAGGGGAAGGACCTCGGGTTAGTTAGCAGAAGATCCAGGGGGTTATCAAGGAAACCGACAGAGGCAGGGACTGCGGGTTAAGGGAAAAGAACTGCAGGGACCTGGATGAAAAAGCATCCAGATCTGGATCTGGGTGCGGTTTCTCACCGCGGGTTCAGATAGTTTGAGGCGATGATGGGTGGGTACGAGGGAGCGGACGTGGCGCCACGCTGGCAAAGGTTGCGCACGCGCACAGAACCTGTTCGACGGAGAGCGATGCTCCATTCGGGCGGTGACCACCGGCGGCTGGCATGGCTCCCGCGGGCGTTGCAGACGACTCCATGAAGCGCGCAGTTGGGCGTAGTGCTCGCCTCGTCGGTGCGGACCAAGGGAGGGTGGCGCCGCTTCCAGGAGATCACCGGAGCTCTGCCGGCGGCGAGGTTCTGCGGGGAAAGCGTCGGTCACCACGGCACGGAGGCAAAACGAGACGGAAAGAAGGGGACAAGGTGTCCAGGAGATGCGCGTGAGTACCGTGAAGCTCGTCGTGCACACGCCGGTGCCGGAGGAGGAAAGAACTCGCCGGAATCGAGGAAGAACAGCGGCAGAGACGAAGAAGGGAACGGCGATTCGTGGGCGAATTGGGGCGTCCGCGCTCGATTCACTTCACTGGAGGAACAAGGCCTACGAGGCGCACCCTCCGGTGCCCTCAGAACGGCGCGGGGTGGACGGATGCGGCTGGGCGACGGCGACGAGCTCGCGGTGGTGGTCGGTGATGTAGAGAGAAAAAGGAAAAGAGAGGAAGGCTATTGGCGGCGTCTAGGAGGGAGATGGGTTAGGGTTTCGCGAGGCGCGGCTCGGCTTTAAGGGATAAGGGAAGGAGCAGGTGGTGGAGAGAGGAGGACCACAGGGAGCACACCTTGCTCGTGCTCGTGTCGCTCTCCATGCTGGCGAGGACGGAAGAGAAAAAGGGGAGAAGAGGAAGGCCGAAGCGGTACGGGCTGCTGCTGGGCTAGGCTGCTTGGGCCGACAAAGAGGAAGGGAGGAGAGGAAGGTGGGCTGTCGGGGAAGGAAGAAAAAGCCTCCGGGGAAGAAAGGGAGAAGGGCCAGAGGAGGAAGCGGCCTGTTAGGGGGTTTGGGGTTTTTATTTTTGAAACTATTTTCTTTTCTCTCTTATTTTCAAAACTGCTTTGGTATTTGAAAACAAAACCAATCAAAGCCAAACCATTTTAAAAACTGTAGAACATTTGAAATAGTTTTGTTTATTTATATAGTTTTGATGGTTAGGGATTTTGTGTAAAGAAAGGATAAAGGGAGGGTTTAATATAAAATCATATGAGAGGGAAAGCGAAATAGTTTTCATTTAAAAATATCTTTTATTTGATAAAAAAACCTTGTGGATGATATGATGCATGATGATGCATAAAATAAAAGAACAAAAAAATTCTAGTATACCCTGGGCCGTTACACAAAGGAGTTCAAGCCAAGCCGTTGCATCCGCCAAGGAGACCCGATCTCTCCCTATTTATTTTTGCTGGCTGCGGAGGGGCTTTCATGTTTACTGAAAAGTGCAAAGGAGATTGGAGAGCTGGAGGGTATTCAAGTGGCAGACTCGGCCCCTAATTAAGGTGAATCACCTCTTAATCACCGACGATTGCATTTTATTCGGTAAGGCCTCATCAGTAGAAGCTCGGAAGATCAAAGTGGTTCTTTTGGTCTACTGCAATGCTTCGGGGCAGAGGGTAAATCATGATAAGTCCTCTGTCTTTTTTGGCAAGAAATGTCCTGCGAATATCAGGGAAAACATTAAGGTGATTTTGGAGGTGACAAGTGAGACTTTCAATGAAAAATATCTTGGTCTTCCATCAAGTGTTGGCCGGTCCAAAAATGGTACTTTTGGATATCTTAAAGATAGGATCTGGAAAAGGCTCCAGGGTTGGATGGAAAAGTCACTATCAGAAGGTGGAAAGGAGATTCTAATTAAATTTGTCATTCAAGCTATTCCAACGTATTCGATGGTTGTGTTCAAGCTGCCCAAAGGACTATGTGATCATATTACATCATTGGTAAGAAAATTCTGGTGGGGGAGCAAGAATGGAGAACGTAAAGTGGCTTGGGTCTCCTGGGATTCAATGGTTATGCTAAAATATAATGGAGGATTGGGGTTTAGAGACATAGAGATTTTTAATCTTGCGTTGCTGGCAAGGCAAGTGTGGAGAATTCTCAATGAACCTGATACTCTAAGTGCTCTGAAGGCCATTTACTTCCCGTCGGATAATATTCTCACTGCGGCCCTAGGCTCTAATCCATCACAGATCTGGCGCTCTCTTTGTGAGGGTAGAGATATTCTGAAAATGGGTCTTATTAGACGTATTGGAGATGGCTTGACCACGAGGGTTTGGCCTGACAATTGGATCCCTAGGGATCATGGTCTGAAACCCCTATGCTGCATGAAGGAACATGACGACACCCCGGTTTTTGTCTCTTCGTTGATCTGTTCAGCCACACCAGACTTGGAAACGGGAGATGCTTGAAACATACTTCTTGCCAATGGACACGGAGGCTATCCTCCAGATTCGATTAGCTCGGTACGGCAGCGCGATTTCTGGAGTTGGCATTATGACAGACGGGGCCTCTTTTCTGTCAGGTCAGCATACAGAATGATCCTGGCTACCAAGATGAGAAGAGAGAATTATTTTGAGGGGCGAGCCGAGCAGTCCAACTTCAAGGAGGAAGAGGAGGGATGGAAAAGATTGTGGAATGTCAAAGTTCCTTCAAAACTGCGACTCTTTGCATGGTGTTTGGCAAGGGCAACGCTACCAACAGGCACTATCCGGGCTCATAGGAAAATGGCTACTACCCCTGTGTGTACTATATGCAATGCAGCATCTGATGATTGGAGGCACTCTTTGCTGGAGTTCAATATGGCGAGATGCGTTTGGGCCTTGAGAGATGATGACGCTGTTCTCCCTATGTTTGCGGAAGGAGTGGATGGCCCAAAGCAATGGTTGTTTAACTTGAGTAAGGTTTTAAATCAGCAACAATTTGTTGAAGTCGTCGTGACGCTATGGGCTATATGGTGGGCTAGAAGGAGGGTTATCCATGAGGATGAGTACCAATCTCCCCTGTCGACCCATGATTTCATCACACGGTATCTCGAGGAGCTCAAGATGGTTCCCATGGAAGGAAAGCTGACCAAGCAACACATGGTGTGTGTGCTAAACCTCGGTGGATGCCATCCCCTACGGGTGTTGTGAAAATAAACGCAGATGGAGCGGTGGCTAAGCTGCAACAACGTGGAGCGGTAGGTGTTGTCTGCCGTGATGATACTGGTCAGTTCATGGAGGCATCGGCGACTGTCTTTGAGGGTATAAGCGATCCAGAAATTCTAGAAGCTCTTGCTGTCTCAGAGGCTTTGTCCTTAGGGGAAGACTTACAAGTACAAAAGCTCTTGGTGGCCTTAGACTGTCTGAACATTGTGAGAGGATCAATGAAGGATCACCGGCGGGACAAAATTGTATGATCATAAGGGAGATCCTAGTGAAGAAGGGGAAGTTCTCAATGGCTACTTTTAGCCATGAACGGCGCGACGCAAATGGGGAAGCACATAGACTAGCAAGATCATCAGTCTCCCGGGATGTGGGCAGATATGTATGGTTTAGTGCTCCTCGTGATCTTAATATTCCTGTAAACATTATGAAATTGAGTTAATAAAGTCGCGCTGTTTCGCTAAAAAAAAAGATCAACGGATCTGCCTTAAAAAGTTTAGTTCGACGGATCAATTTTCGATTGAATTACGATCGATTTGGGACGCCATTACAGATCTATCGCAGTATACGCGTGCGTGCGTGAGCTAGGTAAATGCGGGCACGGCACAGGAAGCATGTTTGCGTGGAAAAGAAAAAATATTTAAAAAGTGAATTCTGCAGTTAGACTCTGTTTGGTTCATGCTTCCAAGCTGCCCTTCCAAATTATTGGTAACGTGAAAGGCTCTCTCCCTCGATTAGTTTACTGCCAGTATTTTGGCTGCCAATGGATCCTTGTAGCCTTCACAATCCGTTGCCAAATTTTTGGTTATCTGTTGGCGGAAGATTTCAGCGCCAAAAAATTGGCTGGCCAACTATTGGCAGGCACACAGAGGCAAAAACCAAACGTACCCTTAGTTTCTTGCCTTCCATCGCTAATGGTTTTTGTATGCACACACCAGAAGAACAATCTGACATATATGCACCTCTCCTCCACATGAATATAATAGTGTAACTTTGTGTTCTACAATTTGTATTACGAGGGGTCAAGTTAAGAAAATCTAAAAATATGCGTAGGCCTAGCCCACAAGAACAGAGGGAGTATTCAGTATTCCTTTTGTCGTTGGCTGATTCATGTCCCACTTTGGCTGGCCACGTATGGGGGCCGCTGCCACAACATCCTGTATTTGGGGATGTTGTTCCCACACCGGCGCCCCCCATGCGGCGGCCGGCTAGCATCTTTTGTGAAGAAATTTGGTGTCGGTGCTCCCAATCGAAGCCCTTAATATAGGGATCCTTTCGGGAGTGCCGACTATTTTATGGGGCTCCAAACATGCCGACGCGCGCTTTCTCTCACTAGAATCCTAATAGAGCTATTGGGAGTTCTATTGGGAGCGTCGGTGGAGATATGCCCTTATCCATTTATCTATTTATAAGAGCATCTTCACCGGCCCAAAAAAGGGCCGGCATGCACGCCGGCAGCAGGCTATGGGGAGCATCGGTTGCATGCACTTAACATTTGGGGACTGCGTCTCACACTAATTAACCTAATAGAGGCGCCGACACCATGGATGCTCATGCAAGTGGGGACAAAAAAAAGTAGGAGATAGGAGAATCTTTAGAGGGCTGTATCACATGCAAGTGGGGCACATGCAACTTTTCAGCAGAAATTGGACGCCGGCGCTCCCAATCGGCTCCATTCGCGAAGGGATTGCTGCGGGCGTGCCGGCGCTTTTATTGGGGTCTAAAAATGGCCGGCGTTTTTTCGGAACCGTCAGTGTGAATACTTTCTCTCTCTAGGATCCCTAAAGTGCTATTAGGAGGGCTATGGGGAGAACCGGTGGAGATCTCATGCGACCTCTCTTAGATTGATGTAAGAAAAAGAAGATGAATATAATTTGTAAAATAAGATGACGTAAGGTCGTGGCAAACCATGAGCATTCAGCCAGTGATGTCAAAAACCATAGACGGGACACAGTTTTTTTTGGGGCCAACAGCTTTATAGCAAAAACGACGTTTTATATGGTGCTGCATGTAAGTTGGTACGGTGGATACATCATACATGCATGCATCTTCCGGCTGTCAAAGCCAACCAGTCAGACAGTCAGTACATGCATCTCCCAGGTTTCCCTTTAGGCTACCCTAAAAAAAAAAGAGGCTTCCCTTTTGGCATGTGCACATCAGCAAGTTGCCAATTTGGCATCTGCGCGCAGCTCATCGCATGCTCCAACCAGTCGAAGCCGTGGCTATATATAACACTTTTGTGCTTGTTGATATCCATATCCACATCCCGGCAACCAGAGTAGCAGACCAGGAAAATGTACGTGACGAGGGAGCTGTCTCGGTACCTGGCCAACCCCAAGGCCGCGATGGAGCCACCGCCAGAAGGCCCAGGCTCAGGGTTCCTGGTCCTGGTGGATGAGACGGGGGAGACAGCCAGAACAACCTGCTGCGGCATGTGCATCGACAGGGAGATGCGCGGTCTCCCCTTCCCGCAGAATCGGCAGCTCGCGCTGCGGCCCAACACAAGCCCCAACCCAGCTCTCGAGTCATGTGCAACATTTGTTGAGTTTGTCTCGGAGATAGTAGGTCAATGCACCGGCAACGAGCTGCCCGGCGGCCGCGGCAAGGCCCCCCCGCCCCCCAACTATGCCATGTTGGTGCCTGTCGTCGGCCAGCCGCTGTCGTCCGGCCGCTACTACGTCGTCCAGTTCGACGGCAAACACAGGGGGTGAGTGAGCATCCTTGTTAGTTCCTTCTTTGTCATCTTTCTCGATCGGCCGGCGTCGTAATTAAGCGAGACCTGACCATCGCGCGCGTGCAGGAAGGTGTCGGCGTGTTCCAAGGAGGAGGACAAGACCACCTGCTGCTTCGGCTCCTGCGTCAACGACGTGAAGCCGCGGGCCTTCGACAGCGGCGACGTCTACCAGCAGGTGGAGGTCCAGCTTCTTCCGTCCGGGGGCAAGGGCTTCAAGGCAGTGGCGGTCGCCACGGATGGCATCCCGCCGCACTACCTGAGGAAGCAGGGCTGGAAGGTGAACACCATGGTGTCCCCGAGGTACGACCTCACCGACGCGCCAGGGCTGGACTCCGCTCTCCGCCGCCGGATGCCAGACCTCGAGAGCCTCAGCATCGCGGAGAGCAGCTCGCCTGCCGTCGTCGTCGGCAGATGGTACGTCCCGTTCATGTTCGTCAAGGCTGACGGGGAGCGCAGCCTCAAGGACCAGTCCCGCCGGTGCACGTTCTACAAGATGACCATGGAGCAGTGCTGGGAGCAGATATACAGCACCGATTATCCAGCAGGGAGCAAGCCGGCGGAGGTCGCGGTGGCCGCGACGGTGCGCCGGTCGACGGCGCTGCTGGGTGACACTAACGTGGTGCAAGAGGGCGGGCCCCAGGCGGACGGCGGGACGGTTTGGTTCCGACCGGTGGCCGCGGCGGCGGCGAAAACGGCCACCGTGGGGCTAGACATGGTGCTCTGGGAGAGGATGAGGTGGGAGCTGGAGAGGGGAGGGTGGGTCGCGCCCCGCAACGGCAATGGCGACGAGGAGAGGATAGAGAGGGTGGAGAAGCATGCCGGCATGGGGCAGTGGCACAAGTTTAGATGCTATTTGCTCATGGAAAGGTTTGTGCTCAAGAGGATGGATGGCAGCCTCGCACTCACCTGTGAGTTCAGGCATACTGACAAGATTAAAGCCAAGTGGTTATGATTGAATCTATCTACCGTTCCTTCATTAATTCTTCTCAAATCAGCGTCAGTGCTGCTGAAATGGGTTACTTCAAAAAAAAAAAAATTCATTTGCAGTTCGATCTAAAAAAAAAGTATTTACGCAAGCGGTTTTACTACAAATAAATTTAGAATTTGGACATGAAAATATTAAAATTCAACCCACATACTACATGTGTAATGTTTTGGACTACAATCAACTAATATGCGAGTTTACATCTTGATGGGTTCCAATATTTTACCGACTTGACTTAAGTGTGATAAAATAAACATTGCTAGCATCCAAAACTCAGGCAGCCTAGTATTTGATCTATTGACACATGTAAATTACCCCTTATGAATAGACCTCGGTGTACTGGTAAAACGGATTGTCTATTAAAATTGTTGATTATCATACATAATGATGTATTATGTTTCAACAAGTAGTGGATATCATTGTCTTGCAAACTTCATTGTTGATTTAAGTGAATATGTGTATTTACTAAATGAAACATGAATCTGAAACCACTTGATAGGCTCAAGGAATTATAGAATAAAGAAGAGTATTAGCTAACAAGAAAAATGAGTTTCCTCGATTTGATCGAAGCGACAAAGTTACGAGTTATGATTTTCTGCATAAAGACTTGTGAAAGATGTTCCACAAATTGCCTCTTCATCTTCTTGGCGTTGTGTCCAGTTGGAGGGGTCCACGGCGGTGCAGCACACGTAGAGAGCCGCGGTGGCGGCGGCCTGTCGTCAACCAGTCATCAGCGCAAGGCAAAAGTCTCCCTTTGGGTACTGGAGAGGTCGCTGGTGGTGAACGTATCGAGAAGGATAAGAGCGCGAGGAGGGTGGCCCCGGTGACGGTGCTACCGAGGTAGGGCGTGAGGATGAAGTAGTATGCTACGACGAGGACGACGAACACCCTCGCGCCCACGAGCTGCAGTCATCAGCAATTAATCCGAGAAAAACAAGGAGGTCAGATGTCGCTGATAGCAGCGAAGAGGGAATGAAGGAATGGGGAAAAGATGAAGAGAGGGCGGCAGACCTAGAGTGGATGGAGGGGCAGCTGCCAGCTGTGGCGCCGGCGCCACCATGGCCACTTTGTCGCCGTCGTGGTTTCTCCACCGCACCCCATCGTCGAGAGATTCGATCCGAGCTCGCTGCTCTGCTCTCACCTCAGGTATAGATGAGGAGGAGTCGTGTGAACTCTTTCTGGCATGTGCGGCAAGGCATCCGCCCGCACCAACGTCTTTCCTTCCTCATGGTGTTTTGAATTTGAATCACCGGAGCGGCTATCAGGGCTAGGCCGTCTGGAATTGGAGGGTGTTTTGTGTTTTTCAGAAAAACTCGGTCACATCCTCCCACTGAAGCCTTCTTCAATGGGCCGCATTGTCGTCAGCACTATTTATTCTTTTTTATAAATTGAGAGTTTTATGTTTACGTTTAATAATGAGTTAATTAATAAGGCTGGTCATAGTGCATAGTATCATATACTAGTATCATGCATATGATACTTGTCTATGATACTATCTCTATAGTGGGTGCTATTATAGAGTAGTATCATAAACTTCTAAATTTATTATTTTGTAGAATCCCAATGTAAATCTATGTACAAGATCAATTTGGCATTTAATTTTCTCGTAACGTGCGCTATGATACAGTATCCACTTACTCCCTCCGTTCTAAAATATTCTGCATTTTAGGCCTAAAATTTGTTCTGAAATACTCAACATTCTATGTTTTAGACTGGTCATAGTGGGGAGTAACTTAGACTAGTAACATATGACATGTTACTAGTCTAGGTTACTATCTTAGTGGGTAGTAACTTATATGTGGTGTCATGCATTGTGTCATTTATTGTGTTGTAGACTCATTTTGCCTTGGGGTATGCGATGTTATGGTAAGATAGCTAGTTACCACCTCACTCTCTTTCTTCATTTATTGACATGCCATGTCACCAAAATGCCTTGAGATGTGTGATGTTACTAGCTATGTTACTCCCACTATGAGCAGTCTTAGTCAACAAGAATACGGAAAACGAAGTGGTCATCCTCTATCTATTGGATGTCACTATTTTCAATTTAGCTTGAATTGGTTGTTTACCAATTTAAGTAGTACTAATAAATGCACTACTAATATGTCTAATTTTTCCTACAATGTAAACTAAAAGAGAACGGAGGGAGTATGTTACTCTAATTATATCTCTCCTCCTTAATTGCATGCCACATCATTATTTTTGTGGACCTAGTATGCATAATACTACCTATGATACTAGCAGCATGGCTAGCCTAAAGCAAAGAGCACACGCACATCTACGTAATGTCTTGGATGATTACGGATCGCAACCACCTAATCCCCTCGCAGCCATAGGCGATGTGTGCAGTTTGGGGTCTCGAGGGAGGTACTCAAAGGATAGGGGGATTGAGCGGAGAGCCATCTATGAACATCCACCATGCATGTTGCGGAAAAGGGTTTTAATTAGCCATTTGAGCTGATTCTATACATAGCGGTGTATCGATTTAAGATGGAAAAGTGGTTCTAATTGTTGGTTCGACTCATAGCATTAGAAAAAATGAGTCTTTTCCGTGAAGCGCATAGTGATATCACCTACATCACACCGGGACATGGTGGATGCAAAATACTTTATTTCATTTGAGTTGGGCCTATAGTGAAACTTTGGTGGTGTTCTATACACTACAGCCAAATGGGTAGCGATTCAAAGTTTACAACTTTATTTTTCGTTGAACCAACGTGACATTCCTAAGGGCATCTCCAGCGGCGCGACGCATTTCGGACGTCCAAACGGACGTTGCGTCGTTCCAAATGGTCGAAATCATTCGGGCGTCCGTTTGCATCGGGGGTGGCTCCAGCGGCACGACGCATAATTTTTTTCCATTCATGAAGCCATAATTTACATTAATAAAAAACATTAAAAAGCCCTTAAGGCGTGGTAAAAGTAGGTGCTACCTACTACTCGTCGTTGCTGACGAGGTCAATGAACTCCGGCGTCGGCCATGGAAGCTCGTACGCCGGCGGTGGAGGAGGTACCGCCGCATGCGCAGGAGGCTGTGGTCAGGGATCCCACGCCACTATAACAGGAATCCCCCTTTAGCAACGGATCAATGCGTTGCGGAATGTCCATATAAGCGTTGTTGAGGTCTACACCAACGGATATCCTATGCGTGGCTATAGGTGGCGTTGCAAGGATCTACAACAGCGTATATACATCCGTTGGTAATCGATATGAATAAGCGTTGTAACATAGCAACTCATATAATTAGAGCATAGCAACACTTCATATGCGTTGGTGGTTATCGCCAGCATATGAATTCTGAAATGCATAAAACAGATAATTGTAATTTATATATCATGAAGAATTAATCTCATTTGCACATGAGCACAATATAATAAATGGGAAGATATCATATGTTAAATCAACTTTGTTGTATTACAAAGAACATCATCCAAGTAATATATGTTTTCTTCCGAACATCAACCATGAAAATTACATTCTCAAACATACTATACAACTATCTAGTAGTAGCCACATTTTCCAACTTGCTATATTAGTCTTCAGAATTACTTTTTCTTTTCTTCTGATAAGCATCTTGTATCACCTCTTTTCATGGTGCTTCACTTCTCTGGACACACTTTGCATAAGACGCAAAGAGATGTATCAGTCATGCATAATGTCTTTATTGCAGAAAATTCAGACATGTATTGCTGTCTTTCTTCCTATTTATCTTCCCGATGCTGCATGGATAAGAGCTTACAGGAAATAGTACAGATGTGTAATCTGACCTACACAAATCAGCTTGGTACCTTTGATGTATACCTTGTTAAGTTAAACGTGCTAGACAATATTCCTCCGCGTAACATCTTAAATGAACATAATCATGAGAAAAAGGATAGGGTGGAGCCAATCATTTTTGGGCATATGCATCCTTCTGACATAAAAATGCAGTTCACAATAAATACAAATATTTCAGCAATGAAAAGTTCCTGAAGTAAATAATAATAATACATATATGAAATAAATATAAGTGGATATGTGTGCACCCTGTCAAGTGTGAGATGTTTACACAATGATTTTGTAGATCATTTAAACCTTCTATACACTCAAACTATATATTTCTTGTAATCGCAAAGAAAACAATCCTGAAGATTCACTTGTCTATATATGTTATAACAATGAACTAACAATAATATTTTTTTGAATATCAAAGGCAGTGAGTACAGCCATGAGTCAATATAACAGGACACACTCTATAATTAGTAAATAACGGGGGTTAAGAAGCTTGAAATACTACAGCCTTCTAGCCACCGGATGGTTCTATAAAACAATAAAAGGAACCAAGAAATAAGAAGTAGCTAGCCCTGTTTCAATGACTAACCAGCTAATCTTCTGATAATACCTTGACGATGAATAGCACAGACATCCAAAATAATTGTTGTGATTATTCATCTGAGCGAAAACGATTATTTTGGCTGCACCTTAATCTGGTCGTAACGAGTATGATAGATATCAAGAGAATGATACATGGACTGCATGCACGCGCAAATAGAATTGTGTTCTGCACAATTAAAGCAGAGGACCATTAGACAAAACTTGTACAACTAAATTAGAGGAACGCTTTTGATTAGAAAAAAAAGGGATTGCTAGCCTAAGTATAAGCAGGTACTAGTACTAGCGCTTATGGACCAACTGAAATGAATGAGGCATACATGTTGTCCAGTCACGCGCCTAATTTGTCCACATATGAGCACTCATGGTGATTAAAGAGAGGCCTTGCAGAACATCGCTGGAGCACCAAAGTGCCAATGGAAATAAAGAAGCCACCATGCTGTCAAATATGGAGGAACAGATTATGTAGCAAGACTGATCCAGAATTTAAAGGTCACCTTTGTAGTGGGATGAAGCCAGGTGAGCGGTGGGGTTGTCAGTTTGTCACCCATGAGAGCCGATCTATTAGAGAGTACAAGAGCCATCAATGGCAGATGGCGCAGCAAAAGTGCATCACGTATCTAAAGGAGCGGAGCAACATACCATGCCAATAGAGGATACCGGATCAAAAGGGGTAAGGAGATCAGAACATAGAGATAAGAGGATGATCCGGCGTCCAGGTTCGGAGGTGGCCGTTGTCCAAGATGGCATCCACAATAAGGACGAGAGGACCAGAGACGACGGCATCGCAGGTCCGACTGAGATGCGGCCGGCGGGCGAGAAACCCTGACGCGGTAGCAGCGGCCGGAT
Source organism: Lolium rigidum (assembly GCF_022539505.1). NCBI lineage: Eukaryota > Viridiplantae > Streptophyta > Magnoliopsida > Poales > Poaceae > Lolium > Lolium rigidum. The sequence continues at coordinate 280,676,553 of NC_061508.1, forward strand.
GGATCAAACTGAAAGAAAGGAGACCCATGAGGGAGGAGGGCACCCGCCGCCACCAACCGGGGGAGGTTCGCTTGATCTATTGTTGGAGAAGATTACCCACAACTTCTGTATATGAGATCAGGAGTTGCAGAAATTTAGGGGCAGTTACCTTTTTTCCGCATACATACCCAGTTTCAGGGATTAATTTTCATGCGTTTCGGAAATTCTTCACCTTAAAACAAGGGATTAAAACAAGGGAAAAGGGGCAGATATATAATCAATAAAGGTAAAAACGAATTGTTGGAAAGAAAAAATGGAGCGAAATAACTGATTGCCGAAAGGGAGATCAAAATAGTCTTTGACCTCTACAAATGTTTTGCCTGACTTTGGTCTCATTTTGCCTTTTGCAAAGTTGAAGGCAAAATTATACATCTACAAAGAGAAATTGACAAGCGACGTGACTTTTTTATGGTTGGATATCAGGCTAGCTCTTTACATATTTTTGACTTGACATGTCTTAGATAAATTTTTTTTTTGTGTATTCTTTATAGTAGGATGATCCGATTGCGCAGACTACAACATATGGTATTTGTTCTCAATTGTGTAGCTGGCAACGGATGGATGTGCCAACGCAAATATGCGTAGCTATGACAATACTTTGCAGCGCATACTTGTTGCGTTGCAAAATATGCATTGCTATATGGGGAGGCTTGTTGTAGTGGCCGGAGCAGCAGGCGGAGCGCGTTCGTTGGAACGCGACAGCGTGGTCGAAGGAGTCGCCGGCCTTCCCTGCGCGAGCGCAGACTCGCGGAGCTGGATTGCGAGCCCGTCCCACAAAGCGAGATCGTTGAGCTCGTCCTGCTCGCTGTTGGCCAGTGCCATGGCAATGGCCTACTCCTCGGAAATGTCTGGCGGTTGGGTCTCTGGATCCCACGCCGGCCCGCCGTCATCGTGGTCGTAGTCTTCCATGTCCACGTCCTCATCCGCGTCCTCGTCCTCGTCCGCGTCCTCCTGGTCGTTCTCTTCTTCTTCTGCGGCGATCTCGCGGTTGAAGTAGTCCATGTCGCCGAGGTAGCCAGCGCGGCGGCGCGCGGCGAACTCCCACGTCCCGAATGAAATCCAGTTGTAGGAGTTCAACGCGTACGCCTGATCCATCGTAGATCCAGCGGCAAGATCGCTCGACGGCGGCGCACCTCGTTCCGCCGCTCTCGGCCCTCGCGCGGCACAGGGGGACCGACACGCGCCTCGAGTTGAGGTACCAGCCTCCTCCCGGCAAGTTCGCGTCCGGCCATGGTACCGGCCGGTTTTCCTCCGATAGTTGCCGTGCGAGGTCGACGCGGACGTACCGGCCGACCCGTGCCTTCTTGCCGGATCGCGAGCTGCTAGCCGCTAGCCTCGTGGTCGTTCTTGGTCTTGCGGAACGGCCAGCATTTCTTCCCCATGGCGTCGGTGGGGTGGATAGTGTGGGATCTGGCAATGGTTTGGTTGGGGAAATGGGTGCCGGTAGTGTCCCTTTAAGAGGCTCGGACGCCATCTCGCCTTTGATGGCCTGCCACTGCAACGCCGTCTAGCTGCGCACGCTCGCGGAAGCCGAGGCGCGCCATTAACGCGGCCCTGCAAAGGCTGCAGCACGCCGCCCGCAAGTAATGCCGCGGAAGATGAAGCAGTTGTGCCCCTGCCAGGCGGACCCGTGCGAGGACCGAGCGGACACTTTGCACGTCCACACAGCGTCCGCAAAGACGCAGACCTGGCACATATTTGGGCCAGGTTTGCGTCTCCGCGGACGGCCCGGTCATTTTGCGTCGCGCCGTTGGAGGTGGGGCCAGACGCATTAAGGGAATCTCCAGCGGAGCGACGCAAACGGACGCTGAGCGACCGTTTGTGTCCGCCGTGACCGAAAATGCGTCTGCCACCACCTCCAGCGGCGCGACGCAAAGTGACCGGGCCGTCCGCGGAGACGCAAACCTGGCTCAATGGGCCAGGTTTGCGTCTCTGCGGATGCTGCGCGGACGTGCAAAGTGTCCGCTCGGTCCTCGCACGGCCCGCCTGGCAGGGGCACAACTGCTTCGTCTTCCGCGGCATTACTTGCGGGCGGTGCGCTGCAGCCTTTGCAGGGCCGTGATGTCTACGGGTGCTTCTATTCTTGTAGACAGTGTTGGGCCTCCAAGAGCAGAGGTTTGTAGAACAGCAGCAAGTTTCCCTTAAGTGGATCACCCAAGATTTATCGAACTCAGGGAGGAAGAGGTCAAAGATATCCCTCTCAAGCAACCCTGCAATCACGATACAAGAAGTCTCTTGTGTCCCCAACACACCTAATACACTTGTCAGATGTATAGGTGCACTAGTTCGGCGAAGAGATAGGTTGAAATACAAGTTGTATGGATGTATATGAGTGGTAATAGCAATCTGAATAAAATATGGCAGCGAGTAAACATGCAACAGAACAGTAAATAAACGGAGTTTCAGTGTTTGGAAACAAGGCCTAGGGATCATACTTTCACTAGTGGACACTCTCAACATTGATCACATAATAAAACCACTCTACACTCTTTTGTTGGATGATGAACACCACTAATTGTGTAGGGCTACAAGAGCACCTCAATGCCGGAGTTAACAAGTTCCACAACATTCGATGTTCATATTTAAATAACCTTAGAGTGCATGATAGATCATTGCAACTACACCAAGTACTAACATAGCATGCACACTGTCACCATCACACTATGAAGGAGGAATAGATCACATCAATACTATCACAGCAATAATTAACTTCATAATCTACAAGAGATTACAATCATAAACTACGCCAAGTACTACATGATGCGCACACTGTCACCGTTACACCATGGAGGAGGAATAGAGTACTTTAATAACATCACTAGAGTAACACATAGATGAATTGTGATACAAAGCTCATATGAATCTCAACCATGTAAGGCAGCTCATGAGATCATTGTATTGAACTACAAAGGAGAGAGATTAACCACATAGCTACCGGTACAGCCCTTAGCCTCGATGGAGAACTACTCCCTCCTCATGGGAGACAACGAGCGGTGATGAAGATGGCGGTGGTGTCGATGGAGATGCCTTCCGGGGCACTTCCCCGTCCCGGCGGCGTGCCGGAACAGAGACTCCTGTCCCCCAGATCTTGGCTTCGCGATGGCGGCGGCTCTGGAAGGTTTCTCGTACCGTGGCTTTTCCTGTCTCGAAGTTTTAGGTCAGGGACCTTTAAATAGGCGAAGAGGCGGAGTCGGAGGGCTGACGGGGGCGCCACACAACAGGGGGGCGCCCCCCCTTGGGCCGCGCCGCCCTAGCGTCTGGTGGCCCTGTGGCCCCCCTCTGGTGGCATTCGGGTGTTCTGGAAGCTCCGTGGAATTCTAAGATGCTGGGCGTTGATTTCGTCCGATTCCGAGAATATTTCCTTACTAGGATTTCTGAAACCAAAAACAGCAGAAAACAACAACTGGCCCTTCGGCATCTCGTCAATAGGTTAGTTCCGGAAAACGCATAAATATGACATATAATATGTATAAAACATGTGGGTATCATCAATAAAGTAGCATGGAACATAAGAAATTATCGATACGTTGGAGACGTATCAGGCCACGTTAATGGCGCGTCTCGGCTTCCACGAGCGTGCGCAGCTAGGCGGCGTTGCAGTGGCAAGCCATTGAAGGCGAGATGGCGTACGAGCCTCTTAAAGGGACGATGCCGGTGCCCATTTCCCCGACCAAACCATTGCCAGATCCCACACTATCCACCCCACCGACGACATGGGGAAAAAATGCTGGCCGTTCCGCAAGACCAAGAACGACCACGAGGCTAGCGGCTCGCGGTCCGGTAAGAAGGCAGGGGTCGGCCGGTACGTCCGCGTCGACCTCGCGCGGCAGCTATCGGAGAAAAATTCTCTGGGAGAGGGCCGTATAGCCTCTCCCGTGAGGCCCCTCCTAAGATTTTGCCACCTAATCGTGAATACACATCTCAAAGCACCATCAATGCTCTAGTTGGCTTATTGTGTATACGTACTAATCACATCCCCATACGTGTTTGTACACTGTACTATCCTTTGCATCGTATCACATATTCACATGACCGTGAAATCCGTTTGCACGTTATGCTAACGGAATTAAGCCATAATATCATGAATCCAGAAATTAGGAACACACCTCACCGGCATCGGTTTTCGTCTCCGCTCCCTTCACAATTGACGTTCTTCTGGAGTGCTGGTGACCAGGAGAAGGATGGTTCTTCCGACATCCCATTGATTATAAATTTATAACGACGACAGTGACCTTCTTCTAGTACTCTGACGGTGCCGCGGGCCGCAGCTGTCGTGCCCACCTCCACCGGTGATGAGATGCTCGCCTCCACCGGTGATGAGATGCCCGCCAGAACAATCTGTTTTGATCCTCGATCCGGCGTTTCTCGCGAGCATGCGGCCATGACGACCTCCCCACACGCAAGATTGTTTCTCCGCCGAGGCTGGCTTTACCGTAGCTTCTCTCTATATATTCGACTGAACGGAGAAGGTAGTGAGTAGTCGGTGTGGCCCCTCCTCGCCGCTTCCGAGAGGGCGTAAGAAGGCATGGTCAAACAGAAGGGAAAAGCGCGACGAGCTCTTCATTCTCGACTCATCATCACAGGAGCAGGGAGAGGTCGCTACGGCGGCGGACATCCAACGCGAGGCCCTCGCCGATGACGGCGGGGGATTGCATCTGGTGTGCCATGTGGAGTATGCGTACGAACACTCGACACAGATGCGCGTACTGGGTTGTATCCAGAATCCTGATTAGTAATATGTAGACCTGCATTAAGATGTGTATTAAGTGATACGTGGCTAATTCTGAGGAGGGGCCTCACGAGACATACTATACGGCCCTCTCCCATAGAATTTTTCTCCCTGTCCACCGCCCCCTCTCTTCCATCCCCATCCCAACAAGTAGGCTGCCCGCCGCCGGCACTCAGGCCAATATCACGCTGGCCTAGCCAAATCCCCGCTCAGCCACTGCCCGTCGTTGTCCTCCCGTGCCGCTACCTGCAGCCGGGCGTTTCGTGTACTCTCCCTATCACAAAGCTGCGCTGATTGTGTGATCCCCTCCTGTGTGGTGCTCTTAATCACAGGCATCCACTGCACGTCGCGACTGGGATCTCCTTCTCACTCCACCGAGACTGCGGGGAAGCCGTCCTGGCGGCTGCCTCCTCTTGTGCTCCACCGGTCATGACCCCTCTGCCCAACTATGCATCTCTTTTTTCATCCATGTCCCAGATTTCTTTTTCTAATGTGTGGCCTTGCAGTCTTGCTCCTACAGTTACTTTCATGAGGATATGTATCAAGGAGATAAAAAGGCAAAGTTTTATTTCTTGCGTCAGGACCATCCAATCGCTAAAAAATTTCGGTATTGTTTAACATCGATTATGAACTGCCATGGTTCTGTCATCTACATATATTAGCACCGGTGAAATATACTACTACTATGTATGTATGTTCTGATTCTACTATTGTTCTTGGTGATGTTGGTTAGGTATGCATCTGATTTGTTTTTTCCTGGTTCAGTTTGTGTCTTTTGGCATCAGCTAAATAGCAACGACTTGCCATTGCAATATATTTCGTTTGCTACATAACATCTGAAGCGTTTTTGTTTTTTGCTCAGTTACGAAGTTTTGAGCAATTGCTGTGAAACTAAAATACATTGGACAGATTGGATTTCATTTTGAAATCTCTCCCCTATCTTGGGAGACGATTGAGAGGTAGCCTCTATAGCTAATGTACCTTCTTTGAAACTTTGAATTGTATCTACATCGCTAGAATATATATATCTGGTCACCAAATTAAGGCTAGATGCTTTATATTTTTTCGCAGAGATTACCTCAGTTTAATAATACTATGTGTGTTCGTATCACTCAATGCACACTTTACTAGGATGCTTTGGATTTTGTCTGCTCACTGATCCGTCAATTGATGAAGTTTAGAAATCATCATTGGCCTCCTCCTCTCTCATATTACGTCAAGTAAGTAGTCACGAGATAAATTTGGCCTTCTATCCTTTTTTTTGGATTATTGGTACAAGATCATTTCGTAGAAGATATGAATATTTTGAATCCTCCCTTACTTGCGTAATACCAACCCATGGGTGGGATTCCTTTTTATATTGTTACGTACCCTGATATTTGAATCGTTTGATTGTATATTTATGCTCGAATGGAAGAAACAATTGATCTTATATTGTATTTATGCAGGCATATATATAATACTGTTGTTATCTATTGGTGGTGTTTTAGATCACGCATTTGGTGAATGTGCATTTAGTGTTTTTTTGGTCCTAAGGACAAAATTTTGTATCCAGCCAGACTATTTCGGCTATAGCATGGTCAATCTCAATAGATGAATGTTGATGGGGTTACATTTGGACCCTTTTAGAAGTTTTCCCATCTTATTTGTTTGTGGTGCTTATTTGCATTGTCTCTTTGAAATCTATTTGTTCCCTTTTTGTGGTTGTTTTTAGGTGAGTGCTCATGCCTAGGTTTGTTTTGTTATTCTGCGCCTTGAGTATGGGCCTGAGCTATGATGCATATCAGCTTAGCAAAGAGCTTTTGCCATTTAGTTATGTTATGTACATTAGATAAAATTTATTTTGTTATCTTTACAAGGCAGTGTCACATATTTCAAATGATGGAAAATTCCGATGCACCAAATTGATCACTCCACCGTCGGCATTTAATTATGTTGTACATTAGTATTGTTATGTTATCTTTACCAAGGCAGTGTCACATATTTCGAATGATGGAAGATTCCGATGCACCAAATTGATCAGTCCACTGAGCCAGTAGGTTGATGGCACCAACTCGATAAACATGCATGTGTTTGGGATTAGTTTGTTTTGAAGATTTTTGCTAGAAGTTTCATGAACCTTTGAAACACATGCCATGTTTGTATCTTAATAGATGAAGTTGACATATGCTCTTGTGGCTCCTATCGGTGGTAGGGCATTGGATCTAACTATTGTTCACTGCAGTGAGAGTAATTCAAGGCATGTATTTCTTAGTACTAAGGCAGAGCTTGCTTTGGTTCTTTCTTCAAGAAATAGTTTATTTCTCTTTGGTTCAGTCTTTAAGAAGATGGTTCCTAGCGAATGTGGAACTTAACTTACATTTCTCCCAGTACTTTGGCATCTATATAGGTTTGTCCTTTTTATATATAGCAGTTGGTGTGCTCCATAGGCCATAGCCCATCTATTTGTCCAACTCAGACCCTCGCTGCATTGCGATCTATCTCTATTTAGTCTACGCAGGATGTTGCCCTACTCTCATTTGTCTCTAGATGATCATCACGAGAATAATGTCAATGTGAGATTTTGAAACTAGCTTATAAGTTCTTCGGATTAGGATTCTCATAAAAAAGTATTCAATGACAGAAGCAAAAACCCCACTCTAAATCAAAGGCATACAGATCAAATGAAAAAAATTAACGACACTAGTGAAGAACAGCGCAGCAACGCGCGCCAGGTCCATCTAGTACTTGGTATGATACTGTAATGCGCCTCAAGTCGCATTGACTCCCATGTTAGCTGTTGGTGGTGCTGCTGCAACTATGATTGTTTCCATGCTCACGCCGAAGTTTCAAAGTGAGCGGTGTTAGTTGTGGGCTCTTAGTTCAAAGGTACGTGAGCTAGAGATCGAGTAGGCCAAACATGGGCTAGCTAGAGACATGTATATAGACCCCTCTTGGTAGACGAAGCTGCGTAAATTCGTAGATGTAGATACCGACCAGAAAAAGCGCCACAAGGGTTCAAGATTGGATACACGACCAATCAAATGTATGAAATGAAATAGAGGTCATGTAGCTCAGTTTACATTTGTGGTTGATGCCGTTGCCCCACTATAGGGACTCAACTTAGCAGTCGATGCGGTTGTATAAGAGAGGGATCAGCTAGAGCAACCACTCGACCGGATTAGTCGTCAGGATTTTCGTGCCTACATCCGGGGGCATAGCGCGCACACGAATCAACTCTATTGAGATCCTACAAGGGGCTAGGTAAACAACATGAAAGATCCATCAAGTTGATTTCCTTTCCATCCATAATTACATGGAGATTATGAATTTGCTCAGAAATCAAAACTTATTATACTCCTACAAAAGGAATATCAAGCTGGTGCAGGTATGATCTTGTGTGAATCATCGGGAGCGATCATCTTCTCTGCTTGTCGCTCTCTAAAGCATCGCCGTTTAGCGATGGAAACAGAGGCTTGTGCGTGCATGGAGGGTGTTGCCCTGGCGCTGCAGTGGAGCAGAGACCCGATCATCATCGAGACTGACAATGGGTCTTTGGTGGCTAGCCAGCAGAAAGACAACTCCGAACTGGGCCACTTAATCTCCGACAATAAGACCTTGTTGCAATCTGATCGCTCCGATAAGTGTTGTCAAAATTCCAAGATCCCAAAAGAAGGCTAGTGATGCTCGAGTTTGTTTTAGTAGAACCTATGATAAAACAACCATGTGGTTGGTTTATGGGTGAGATGAGATACTCAATTTCATCCTTAGGGATTGTAATACTCATGTTTAAGTAATGCAATTCCTTTTCTCCCACAAAAAAAGTTGGTTGAAGCTTGAATCCCACCCCTGGCGAGAATTGCAAACATGCAGTTCTCTTTCTCTCTACGGTTATCTTTGGCATACAGCTAGCAAGAAAGCGCAGGAGATACGGAAGTGGCACTGCCCGCTGGATTGCTCACTCCTAAGTTGGGCGCCAACTTTTTGGTGGACAATTTATGCCTTGTTGTTCCGCCACATCTTAGCAAAAAGCAAGTAGGTGCACGCCAGAGTCCCAGCGGGGCGAGCCAGAATTGGTGGCTAACCAAACGATATCTAAGAAACGTTGACATGACCAGTATTATGGGAGTGCTAACTTTGGTGCTTTTGCAAACATAGATTCTCATTTCCACACGTGCAATCTCTGTTTCCGATCCTTCTCACTCCTACCTACATGACTTAAACCTTATTTCTCTCTCGTATTTCCGCTGGCTACATTTCTTGTATGAATGTGAAAGCATGGAAAGTGATTGGAGAAAGTTAGCAAGGCTACACTGTTGTATATCATGATTTAATAGCAAGTGCAGCATGGTATACCATGCAAACAAAAGAAAATATCTACTATATGATGTCAATTGAAAGCTAGATATCTTCTTATCTACGGAAGTAGATGGTAATACAGTGTGGATTAGCCACTGGTTTTAGAAAATATTAGTTGTTGGTAACTGGGGAGGAGATGGCAAAAATCTGTTTAAGCAGTTAATCAGAATATTCAACTTCAACGCCATGCTATTTATGTATCCCTAAGCAATATGTATGAGTCAAGGCACTATATTGTGAGAGGGGGGGGGGAGAAATTAGAAATTTAGATCTCATATTCTGAGGAAATAATACATCATGTATGCCCTTCTTTTGGTACTCAGAGCAAGTATCAATTACAATACTACACACTACTCCTTGATTTCACAAGAGAGCATGTATCCTCCCACTGAAGCCTCTTTTAATGGGCGCATTGGCAGCACTGTTTTTTTGTTGATAAATCTAGAGTTTTATATTTACGTTTAATAATAAATAAATTAATAATCGAAAAATGTGTTGTAAAGCAAAAGTGTACACGCTCACCTACATAATGTCTTTGCCCATCACAGTTCGCAACCTCCACTTGCAGGACCCATGGACGATGTGAGCAACTTGGGGTCTCGAGAGGAGGTACTCAAAGGATGGTGATTGGACGGAGAGCCATCTAAGACCATCTACCATGTTGCAGCAAAGGGTTTTAGTGAGCCATTTGAGCCGATTCTATACATAGCGGGGGCATCGATTCAAGGTGTCAGATAGGAAAAGTGGTTCCAATTGTAGGTTCGACTCATAGCAATAGAAAACGATTATTTTCTATGAAGCGCGTCGTGATGTCGCCCACATCACACCGGGATATGGAGGAAGCAAAATATCTTCTTTTATTTGAGTTGTGCCCATTGTCAAATTTTGGTGTTGTTCTATAAACTGCATCCAAATGGGTAGCGATTCAAAGTTCAGAACTTTTGGGACATACTGCATGGTCTAGTACTCTATTTTGTTTTGCAAATTTCACGGTCTAGTACTCTAATGCGCCTGAAGTTGCATTGATTCCCGCGTGGTCGTGGTGGTACCACTTGAATTGTGAATGTTGCGATGCTCTCAACAAAGTTTCAAAATGGGCGGTGTTAGAGCATCTCCAGTCGCGTCCCCCAAACCGTCCCCCAAAGCGATTTGGGGCGCGCCGGACAAAAAAAGCGTTCCAGCCGCGTCCCCCAAAGCCCTTTTTTGTCCGGCGCGCCCCTATATGGTGTCCTTCGCCCCGAGCCCGTCCCCGTCCCACAGGGGACGCACCGGGGACGCCGGACACAACGAAAAGCGAGGCGGGGAGTGGCGGGGCCGACCCGTCAGCGGCACAATTAATTTAAACCTAACCGTCGCCTACCTCGCGACGGAAGTTATTGGCGCGCAGCGACGGTGCAGTTCCCGCAGAGGGCGCAGCGACGCGTCCCGTCGCGCCTAGCTCTGCGTGCCGGCGTTAATGAGCGCCACCGCTCCTCCGCCTCCCTCCGGCCTATAAAAAGGGGCGCCTCTCATCGTCCCTCTCACACACAAACCCTAGCGCATCTCTCCCAAATCCTAGCCGCCACCATCTCTCAACAAGACTCGACGCTATGTCTGGTAGAGGCGGAGGCCGACCTCGCGGCCGCGGCCGTGGTCGTGGTCGTGGTCGTGGCCGCGGCACAGCTGAACGCTCGCCGTCGCCTCCCACGCCGTCGTCTTCATCGTCGGAGATGGACGTGGAGCCGGACGTCCCGTTCGAGTTCGTCCACGTCCTCAAGGGCGACCCGCGCGGCATCCGGAGGCTGCCGGACTCCTTCGCCGAGTACGTCGGCGGCGTACGCCCGCGCACGATGCATCCGCGGGAGCATTCGTGCGGCTACCGCCGGTGGATCGTCAAGGCGATCTACGACGCGCGCGGCAAGATGTACCTCAACATCGGCTGGGAGAAGTTCGCGCGCCACCACAGCCTCGAAGCCGGCTTCATCCTCGTGTTCTCCTACTTCGGCAACAGGGACATGAGCGTCAAGGTCTTCGACGAGAGGCGCTGCCTCCGGGACTACCACGTCGACAGGAACGACGACATCACCGACGAGGAGGACGACTGAATGAGTGTTGTTTCTTCGCAGCGAATACGTGCACGGAGGTTTCTGCCTGTTCGCCTCATCGGTAGAACCAACAAGGGCACCATCCTCCCGCTGGATTTTCCAGTTTAGGTGACTGGGTGTGCCCTCGAGTGTTCTTTCTTAGCAGCGAACACACGAAACCTTCGATGCACGGCCTAGTTAGGTTTAGTTTCTTTGTAATATTTTATATTTGTGTCCACCATGGTTCAAACTATGTATTAGTTTGTGGACAACTATGTTCCAAACTGTGTTTTCGTGTAAACCACGTTCCAAATTATGTATTAGTTTGTGGAAATTGAAATAAAAATGCCAGAAAAATTATTTTAAATGTTTGGGGGCGGCGTTTGGGGGACGCGGCCGGGAGCGACGTCCCCCAAACGCGGCACGAACGAAACACGTCCCCCAAACGCTCGATCCGGCGCGGTTTGGGGGACGGTTTGGGGGACGCGACTGGAGATGCTCTTAGTTGTGGGCTCTCAGTTCAACGCGATATGGAGATCGAGTAGGCCAAAGACTTGTAAATACAGGATCCCTCTTGACAAACGGAGGCACATAAAGTCGTAGATGTAGAGACCGGCCCGGACAAGGAGCCACAAGGGTTCAAGATTGTATACCCGACCAACCAAATGTATGAAATGAAATATCAGCCATGTAGCTCGGTCTACATTTGCGGTTGACACCATTGGCCCACGGCCGGTAGGGTCTCAACATAGGAGTCGATAAGAGAGGGTTTGGTTGTCAAGCTTTCCGTGCATGCATCCGGCTGTCCGTGTCAAACATGGGCATAGAACACACCCTCTAACCAACCCTATAGATAGCTTAAGGGACCAAAGTAAACAAGACGAAGGGTCCATCAAGTTGAGTACTTTCTCTGTCCATAACTACATGGCGATTATAAATTTGCTCAGAAGTTTTTTTTTTGCTGGTACAATTTGCTCAGAAGTTAAAACTTACTATACTCCTACAAAAGGGAATATCAAGTTTGTTGACGCTGGAATCCCACCCCGGTGAGAGTTGCATACTTGCAGTTTCTTCCTCTGCGATTATCCATGGCTTGCAGCTAGGATGAAAGAGAAGCGAGGCCGATAAAGAATCCGAGAAGGTACTAATGTGGGGTGTCTTGCTGGACTGCTCGCGCCTAATTTGGTAGCCAACTCTTTAACGGACAATTTCTGCCTCGTTGTTTCGCCTGCATCTTAGCGAAAAGCAAGTATGGGCACACCCGAGTCCCTGCGGGGCGAGCCAAAATCGGTGGCTAACCAAACGATTTCTAAGGAACGTTGGCATGACCAGTCTTTTGGGAGTGCTAACTTTTGTGCACAGCCAAACGTGCCGAGGCTTCTCACTTCCACACATGCAACCTATATTTCTGATCCCTCTCACTCCTACCTACATGACTTAAACTTTATTTCTTTTATTTTTCTCTCTCGTATTTCCGGTGGCTACATTTCTTGTACGAATGTGAAAGCATGGAAAGTGATTGGGGAAAGTTAGCAAGGCTACCCTAACTTATATCCTGATCTAATAGTAAGCGCAGCATGCTATACTATCTACTGTACCATTGAACACATATTGGTTGCTCATTTATTGAAAGAATTAAGGGCTTATGTACCGTGAAGGAGTTCTATAGCCGAAATGCCATCCCAGCTTTATTACCACGCAAATGTTACAACTATCTTCTGCAGAAGTAATCACAAAGTAGCAAAACTGGAAAGATATTGATGCCATGATTTACTGTAGTAAGATAGCTAGGGAACACCAGGAGAACACGCTGCAATCTTGTTGATCCAGTCCCTCTGCGTGTGACAAACAAAAGCCTAGATAGTGAGACAGAGCTTTTTGAAAAAAAACATCCGGCCTCTCTATTAAATTGTCAAATTGCGGGGATATAAACATGGAAACACCCTCAACCAGATCAACAAACATGCATATCGTCCAACCTGCGACGACAGAACAAGCCTAGAGATTATGGGGGTTCTTTGTTGGATGATCGATTGTGATGCACAAAGGTCCCATTAGCAAGACCCTTTGCACCTATTCGTCCTTGCCATTGACCCCCTTGCGCAAATCCTTGAGAAGGCTACCTCTCTTGGGCTTCTACACGAGTTAAGGGGAAGAGGTGCTTTCTTGCGGACTTCGCTATATGCGGACGATGCGGTGGTGTTTGTAGCTCCAATCAAAGAAGACATCCAATTCCTTGCAAACATTCTTGAGTCCTTTGGTGAAGTCACGGGCCTTTGCACCAACTTTCAAAAGAGCTATGTGGTCCCTATTAGATGCGATAATGTTGACCTTGAGGACGTCCTTATGGGTATACCGGCGACCCGGACTTCCTTCCCCCTTAGATATCTTGGTTTGCCGCTATCGGTCAAATGCCTCAAGAGGGCGGATTTCCAACACCTTGAAGACAAGTGCGCCGGCAAGCTTCCCACTTGGAACGGAAAGTTCGTCACCACGGCCGGCCGCGCAACCTTGGTCAAGTCGGTCATTGCCTCACAGGCCATATATCACCTTACTCCTCTTTGCTTACCCCCGGAGACCATGAGATTCATCAACAAGGTGGAGAGGGCCTTCCTTTGGTCCGCCAAAGAAACTACGACCGGGGCAAAGTGCAAGGTAAATTGGGAGGCCGTGTGCCGCCCCAAGAAGCTTGGTGGCCTTGGCGTGCTTCACATGGGCAAGTTTGCGACGGCCCTCCGACTCCGTTGGCCTTGGCTTGAATGGAAGAATCCGGACAAAATTTGGGTCGGCCTTGGAAACCCATGCACTAGTGAAGATATGGAGATCTTTTATGCCTCCGCGTCCATCATCCTCGGGAATGGAAAGAAGACACCCTTTTGGCATGCCCCTTGGTTGAATGGACGGAAGCCGATTGAGGTGGCGCCCCTCATCTATGCTTCCTCCAAACGGAAGAATTGGAAGGTTGCACAAGCCATGCATGAGCAAAATTGGATTACCAAGATTGACTTGACGCTACCCTTCTCTTTGGACCACCTCTCCCAATTTATTGATCTTTGCTCGCTACTCTCGCAAATTGTGCTTCATGATGATCAAGAGGACGACATTATTTGGCGGCTTACGGCTAATGAAGAGTATTCTTCCAAGTCCGCTTATGAGATTCAATTCCTTGGCTCTATTGCCTCTCCCATGAACAAATGCATTTGGAAGGTTTGGACGCCTCCCAAAGTCAAGTTCTTCGCTTGGCTAGTATATCAAAAAAGGATTTGGACGGCGGATCGCCTCCAAAAGAGTGGATGGCCAAACTGTGGCCTTTGCCCTCTTTGCAAGCAATGCACCGAATCTATTGACCACCTATTCGTCCATTGCCGTTTCAGCAAGCGCATTTGGAACCGGGTCAACGAGTGGTTAGGCTTGGAGGACGTTCACCCAAACAATTGGGCGGGTATCAATATTGAGGATTGGTGGTTCATGATGGCGGGAGGGTCCTCCTCACGGCGCAAAGGCATCGCCTCGCTAACCTCGCTCATTTCTTGGGAGATTTGGTGCGAGCGCAACGCTAGAGTTTTCCGTAAGAAGAACGCACCCTCCATGGTAGTCCTAGATAAGGTCAAGAGTGAGGCCCGTTTATGGGTGTTGGCGGGCGCTAAACGTTTGGGTAATTTGATGCCGGGAGAGTAATCCGCATGTCGTGTAAACTTTAGGCCGTCGGCCTTGTAAAACTCCTTCTTAATTAATAGATTGGGGCAAAGCTTTTGCCTCCGTTTCAAAAAAAATATGACCCTTTGCACCTATCTTGATTTTTTGAAGTATTTGGCAGTATCTTCCCGTGTTCTGCCACTTTGTCACCTTGATCACGGATATGCAGTCACTAGCAAACCGTATATCCTAGAAATAGATCTCATGATACATTCAAACTCTCTCTAATTAAAGAAAATTATAAAAAAACCACCACATTTCAGGCAGAAGTTTCAAAAAATCACCACTTTACGAATCTTTTTCAAAAAACAATCACTCTACGATTAACTCGTTACAAGAAGCACTGTTCTGAGACACTCGTCTAACCCCGAAACTGACCGGGGGAGTCTGCTGTCAGTCTGACGTGGTAATCAATAAACAGTCCAGGAGACCATCAGTGAACAGATACTAAATTCTGGTGTTTTTTTGCAAGTTATCGTGGGGCCCATTGTTAATTCCATCTCTCTCCTTATCTCCTCAGTATACGGGGAAATGGCTCTCCACGCTGCCGGCCGGAGCTCGCCTGAGCCACCCCAGGCCGGAGCTTGTCAGCGCTGCCCCCCTCCCACTCCCATCCACCAGCCCCTGCACGTGCATGTGCTGCCCCGTCGCGGAGCTTGCCCAGCCCTGCCATGGCCGTACCCTCGCTCGCCTGCGCCCGACCGTGGTGGCCCCTGGCCGGAGCTCGCCCAGCCGCGCCACGGCCAATATCGCCCTCGTCACCCCTCAAGGAACTCGCCCGCGCCGCCCCATCGCTGAGCTCCTCTGCGCCGACACATGGTCATGATCACCCGTGCCGCCCCATGGTTGTTCTCGCCCGCGCCGGCCTCTGGACGCGATCACCCGCGCCGCCCCTTACGGTTCTCGCCGGCACCGTCCCTGGCCTAGCTTGCCAGCGTCGCCGCCTTCCTCCATGGCCTGGAGCTCCTTCCGATGAGTGCCTAGAGCTCGAGGTTTCTTTGGCCTGTTCTGGCAAAATTTTGCCCTGGCGAGCGCACTGGGAGCAGCATCCACCAAACCTCCTCCATCAACCCCAATTTAATCTCAATTTGGTGAATCTATGGCGATGGATGTCTCAATAGGATGCGGAAGTGCTCTTCATCGAGTCGGAAAGTACATCAGCTCGCAGAAAAAATGGTGGAAACGACCAAGGCAATGAGCTGCCAGCGCCGTCCGCAGCTCGCCACGCAACCGCTGCAATTCGGCCATGGCGCGCGCCAGCTTGGACCACTGTTGCTCCGGCCTCGCGCCGCCCTCCACCCCCTCCCCCCACTTTGGCCTCCGTCGCTCCGGCCTCCTCACACACCGGCATGGGCGAGCACGGGATGGAGCGGCGTGGGTGAGCTCGTAGAGTTTGGCACGTGCGGCCATGGCCATGGGCCGGCGCGGACGAGCTCCTTGACAGGGCGGCGCGAGCGACTCGACACAGCATGTTGATTTTTTTTATTTTTTCTAAACTGATTTCTTTCCTTCAGAGAAAGGTCCCAAAATTTTACAAAAAAACCCACAATCACAACTTATTCAACTTATGTCTCATTTGACCATTTTGTTGTTGCCACGTCAGCCTGACATAGGGTCGGTTTCTTCATTAGATCAGTATTGGACGTGAATCAGTGCTTCTTGTAACATGTTAACCGTAGAATGGTGGTTTCTTACAACTTTTTCATAAAGTGGTGGCTTTTTGAAACTTCTGCCTGAAATGTGGTGGTTTTTTGTAATTTTCTCCTCTAATTGTGATTGCTTCCAAATCTTCTAAGTGTAGTATACCTTCAAAAAAAACTACAAACGCCCTCAGATATGTGCCATTATGTATCTGACCTAGTCACTACGGCAACCATGCCGGTCTATTAGTTCTTAGCTGGTACCTGGTATGCAATATGGGCCGTGACAAAATCTTCGGGTGGGCTAAGACCAGATTGAGCACCTTGTAGATCCGCCCTAGGAGTCAATTCCAAGATGGATGAGCTGCACCAGCATCTACATAGTCGAAATCGGTTCCCGATTCCTCTAATTCCTATTAGCAAGACTCTAAGCATGCATTACCCTCTTCTAGCTTGCCCATTCTCTTGATCCCTGCCAGCTAGATTTTCTATGAAAAATGAGAGGAAAAGAAAGACCGGCACCTCTTATATAATGAGATAGTAAATGTGAGCAGAGGAAAAGTTGCTATAAATTCAATGCAAGATTTTTACTATCTACTATTAATTATTACTTTGGAAGGGTGTTAACCACTATTTTTTTATTTATTGGAAAAACTAAGGGCACGATTGGTAGGTTGCATATACGGAAGCTAGCCAGGTTATGGAGATGCAAATTCTCGATGATTGGAGAGTACCTCGGTCAGACAAGCATGAAACTTAAAACACCTCTGAACAATGGTCGTGAAAACTGTTGCGACCGTTTTCGTGGATTGATCAAGTGGGGACGAGATCGGTGGGGCGACTGATTTCCTTCTTTGCAGCAAGTTGACGCCTAGCTTAGCGTGAATAATCTCATACATAATTTAATTTTGTCAGTGCACACCACTATTGATGCCTTCCACGAACGCAGTCAGATTATGATATGATGAGCCACCTTTCTCCAGAACCTCCACGACCCCACTCTTCCACTCCGCCGCCACGCCCCACGCGTCCCCCCACATCACCTCCTCTACTCGCCTCCTTAACTGCGCCGCATGCATCACACAGTCGCTCCCAACCTCTTCTCACGCTCTGATGCGCCAATTGCACTCGACGAGCCACGTGTTCATCCGCTGGTCTAACATCTGGAAGGAGTCAACCCATGGAAGGCTGAGCTGCGGTAGCATCTACATGCTCTTAATTTTTTTCCGATTCCTCTTATTCCTATCAGCAATACTCTAAGCTTGAACTATCCTCTTCTAGCTTGTCCATTCTCTTGTAGCCCATGTCAGCTAGATTTTCTATGAAAAATGAGAGGAAAAACAAGACCAACACCTCTTATATAATGAGATAGTAGCTGTGTGAGTAGAGGAAAAGTTGCTATAAATTTAATGTAAGATTTCTGCTGTCTACTAATAAAAATTACTTTGGAAGGGTGTTAACCACTATTGAATATATCATCAGTTCATTTGTTGGAAGAACTAATGGCGTGATTAGTAGGTCGCATATAGGGAAGCTAGCCAGGTTATGGAAATGCAAAATTCTCGATGATTGGATCCTTGCATGAGTTCCTCGGTCAGACAAGCATGAAACTTAAAACAGCTCTGAACAAAGGTCGGTGAAAACTGTTGCGACCGTCGCCGTGGATTGATAAAGTGGGGACGAGCTTGGTGGGGTGACTGATTTCCCTTCTTTGCAGCAAGTTGACGCCTAGCTTAGCGTGAATAATATCATACATGACCTAATTTTGTTAGTGCACATCACTATTGATGCCTTCCACGAACGCAGTAAGATTATGATCTGATGATCCACCTTTCTCCAGAGCCTCCACGACCCTACTCTTCCACTCCGCCGCCGCGCCTCGCGCATCCCCCCGCATCACCTCCTCTACTCGCCTCCTTAACTGCACCGCGCGCATCACGCAGTCGCTCCCAACCTCTGCTCACGCTCTGATGCGCCACTCGCACTCGACGAGCCACGTGTTCATCCACTGGTCTGATATCTCGGGCACGCACACCATCGGCACGCCGCATGCGGCGGCCTCTGACACGGAGTTCCAGCCGCAGTGTGTATGTCAACACCCGGATATTTAAGTCCAGATGCCTATTATGCCATTCATCGCAATCCCAGGAATATTATTTTTGCGAGACATAATAGATTGATATCACAACACATTATTCATTACATTCCATAATCGTCTTACAACAAAGGATCACATGATCCAGTCTTAATACAAGATAGGTGATACGTCTCAAACGTATCTATAATTTCTTATGTTCCATGCTACTTTTATGATGATACTCACATGTTTTATACACATTATATGTCATTATTATGCATTTTCCGGCACTAACCTATTGACGAGATGCCGAAGAGCCGATTCGTTGTTTTACTCGCTGTTTTTGGTTTCAGAAATCCTAGTAAGAAAATATTCTCGGAATTGGACGAAATCAACGCCTAGGGTCCTATTTTTCCACGAAGCTTCCAGAAGTCCGAAGAGGAAACGAAGTGGGGCCACGGGGCGACGACACAACAAGGCGGCGCGGCCTGGGCCCTGGCCGCGCCAGCCTGTTGTGTGGGGCGCCCGTGGTGCCTCTTGACCTGCCCTTCCGCCTACTTAAAACCTCCGTCGCGAAACCCCTAGTACCGAGAGCCACGATACGAAAAACCTTCCAGAGACGCCGCCGCCGCCAATCCCATCTCGGGGGATTCAGGAGATCGCTCTCGGCACCCTCGCCGGAGAGGGGAATCATCTCCCGGAGGTCTCTTCATCGCCATGATCGCCTCCGGATCGATGTGTGAGTAGTCCACCCCTGGACTATGGGTCCATAGCAGTAGCTAGATGGTTGTCTTCTCCTCATTGTGCTATCATGTTAGATCTTGTGAGCTGTCTATCATGATCAAGATCATCTATTTGTAATCCTTCATGTTGTGTTTGTTGGGATCCGATGAATATTGAATACTATGTCAAGTTGATTATCAATCTATCATATATGTTATTTATGTTCTTGCATGCTCTCCGTTGCTAGTAGAGGCTCGGCCAAGTTGATACTTGTGACTCCAAGAGGGAGTATTTATGCTCGATAGTGGGTTCATGCCTCCATTAAATGCAGGACGATGTGACGTAAAGTTCTAAGGTTGTGGATGTGATGTTGCTACTAGGGATAAAACATCGATGCTTTGTCTAAGGATATTTGTGTTGATTACATTACGCACCATACTTAATGCAATTGTCCGTTGTTTACAACTTAATACTGGAGGGGGTTCGGATGATAACCTGAAGGTGGACTTTTTAGGCATAGATGCATGCTGGATAGCGGTCTATGTACTTCGTCGTAATGCCCTGATTAAATCTCATAGTAATCATCATGATATACGTATGTGCATTGTTATGCCTTCTTTATTTGTCAATTGCCCAACTGTAATTTGTTCACCCAACATTTGCTATCTTATGGGAGAGACACCACTAGTGAACTGTAGACCCCGGTCCTATTCTTTACATCTGAAATACAATCTGCTGCAATTGTTCTTTACTCGTTCTTCGCAAACAATCATCATCATCCACACTATACATCTAATCCTTTGTTTACGAGCAAGCCGGTGAGATTGACAACCTCGTTGTTACGTTGGGGCAAAGTTCGTGATTGTGTTGTGCGGGTTCCACGTTGGCGCCGGAATCCCCGGTGTTGCGCCGCACTACATTCCGCCACCATCAACCTTCAACGTACTTCTTGGCTCCTACTCGGTTCGATAAACCTTGGTTTCTTTTACGAGGGAAAACTTGCTCGTTGTGCGCATCACACCTTCCTCTTTGGGTTCCCAACGGACGTGTTAACTACACGCCATCAAGCATATTTTCTGGCGCCGTTGCCGGGGAGATCAAGACACGCTGCAAGGGGAGTCTCCCACTTCCAATCTCTTTACTTTGTTTTTGTCTTGCTTTATTTTATTTACTGCTTTGTTTGCTGCACTATATCAAAAACACAAAAAAATTAGTTGCTAGTTGATACGTCTCCGACGTATCGATAATTTCTTATGTTCCATGCCACATTATTGATGATATCTATATGTTTTATACATACTTTATGTCATATTTATGCATTTTCCGGAACTAACCTATTGACGAGATGCCGAAGGGCCGATTGCTTGTTTTCGTTTTTGGTTCCAGAAATCCTAGTAAGGAAATATTCTCGGAATCGGACGAAATCAAGGCCCAGCATCCTATTTTTTCACGAAGCTTCCAGAACACCCGAGAGTCGCCAGAGGGGGGCCACTGGGCCCCCAGACGATAGCCCGGCGCGGCCTAGGGGGGGGTGCCCCCCTAGCGTGTCGTCGCCTCGTTGACCTTCTGACGCCGCCTCTTCGCCTATATAAAGGTCCCTGACCTAAAACCTCGATACGAAAAAAGCCACGGTACGAGAAACCTTCCAGAGCCGCCGCCATCGCGAAGCCAAGATCTGGGGGATAGGAGTCTCTGTTCCGGCACGCCGTCGGGACGGGGAAGTGCCCCGGAAGGCTTCTCCATCGACACCACCGCCATCTTCATCAACGCTGCTGTCTCCCATGAGGAGGGAGTAGTTCTCCATCGAGGCTCGGGGCTGTACCGGTAGCTATGTGGTTCATCTCTCTCCTATGTGCTTCAATACAATAATCTCATGAGCTGCCTTACATGATTGAGATTCATATGATGATGCTTGTAATCTAGATGTCATTATGCTAGTCAAGTGGATTTTACTTATGTGATCTCCGGAGACTCCTTGTCCCACGTGTGTAAAGGTGACGAGTGTGTGCACCGTGTGGGTCTCTTAGGCTATATTTCACGAATACTTATTCACTGTTATGAATGGCATAGTGAAGTGCTTATTTATATCCCTTTATGATTGCAATGTGTTTTGTATCACAATTTATCCATGTGCTACTCTAGTGATGTTATTAAAGTAGTTTATTCCTCCTGCACGGTGTAATGGTGACAGTGTGTGCATCCGTGTTAGTACTTGGCGTAGGCTATGATTATGATCTCTTGTAGATTATGAAGTTAACTATTGCTATGATAGTATTGATGTGATCTATTCCTCCTTTCGTAGTGTGAAGGTGACAGTGTGCATGCTATGTTAGTACTTGGTTTGGTTATGTTGATCCGTTATGCACTCTAAGGTTATTTAAATATGAACATCGAATATTGTGGAGCTTGTTAACTCCGGCATTGAGGGTTCGTGTAATCCTACACGCTTAGTGGTGTTCATCATCCAACAAGAGGGTCTAGAGTCTAGCATCTATCTATTTATTCTGTTATGTGATCAATGTTGAGAGTGTCCACTAGTGAAAGTATGATCCCTAGGCCTTGTTCCTAAATATCGCTATCGCTGCTTGTTTACTCGTTTTATTGCAAGTTACTACCGCTCATATTCATTCATACCACTTGTATTTCACTATCTCTTCGCCGAACTAGTGCACCTATTAGGTGTGTTGGGGACACAAGAGACTTCTTGCTTTGTGGTTGCAGGATTGCATGAGAGGGATATCTTTGACCTCTTCCTCCCTGAGTTCGATAAACCTTGGGTGATCCACTTAAGGGAAACTTGCCGCTGTTCTACAAACCTCTCGCTCTTGGAGGCCCAACACTGTCTACAAGAATAGAAGCACCCGTAGACATCAAGCTATTTTCTCGGGGCCGTTGCCGGGAGGAAAGGTAAAAGGCTCTCATACTCCGGTCCCAGTGTAAAGTACTTTTCTCGTTGCCGTTGTGTGTGTGCTCGAAGCTATTTCCTTTAGATCCCGCAATTGCATCTTTTTGTTTCTTGTTTACACTAGTTTGGCATAATGGACAACAATGAGCTTCTTATTCTATTTCCTAATTTAAGACATGGATGGTTTGATGCGAAAATTAAAAAACCTATGGAACATATTAGTATGAACGCTTTGAACACCATTGTTGCTAATGATATGGAAAATTCTAAGCTTGGGGAAGCAGGCTTTGATGAGCATGATATTTTTAGTCCCCCAAGCATTGAGGAGAAAATTTACTTTGATGATACTTTGCCTCCTATTTATGATGATTATAATGATAGTGGTCTTTTGGTGCCGCCTACTATGGAGGATAAGTTTAATTATGATTACAATATGCCTCCTATATTTGATGATGAGAATAATAATGATAGCTACTTTGTTGAATTTGCTCCCACTACAATTAATAAAATTGATTATGCTTATGTGGAGAGTAATAATTTTATGCATGAGACTCATGATAAGAATGCTTTATGTGATAGTTATATTGTTGAGTTTACTCATGATGCTACTCGGATATTATTATGAGAGAGGAAAATATGGTTGTAGAAATTTTCATGTTACTAAAACACCTCTCTTTTTGCTGAAAATCTTGAAGCTGCACTTGTTTTATCTTTCTATGCTTGTTGCATCACGCTTCATGAATTTGTTTATTTACAAGATTCCTATGCATAGGAAGTATGTTAGACTTAAATTTGTTTTGAATTTGCCTCTTGATGCTCTCTTTTGCTTCAACTACTATTTCTTGCGAGTGCATCATTAAAACTGCTGACACTACAAGAAAAGTTGCCATGGCCGACGAAGTTGAAGTCGCGCCGTGGTTGCTGGTGTACCATGGCCGACGATTTTGGTCCCTCCGTGGTGCATGTCAAAACTTTTTTTTTCTCGTTTTTGAGGCCACCTAGCCCGACGAAAGCGGCCAAAACGTCGCGTATGGTGGCCCGGGACGTGGTGCATCGCGAATTCTCGGGTTCGCCGGCCGAGTCAACGCAAATCCGCACCGCCGAGGGATGTAGGGCCCGGATGGCAGCCTCTCCGGCATTGTTTTTTTTCTCGATCGCGTCATCTCGTTCAACGTTCTCCGATCGAGCCGTTTACGATGCATGATCATGGGTCCCGCATGTCATCCTCTATGAACCAAAATTCTTTCTATTCTTGGATTTTTTTTGACCCCGTGATTTCTAGCTACTTCCTTTTTCTTTTGATCCCTTGCCGCCTTGGAAACGTTGAGACCGCTGGCTGCTAAATGGGACCCGCATGTCATCCTCTATGTGCAATCAACTTTCTTTTCTTGGAGTTTTTTTTGGCACCTCAAATTTGGTCACTTGCCTTTTTCTTTCGATCCCCCGCCGCCTCTCAAACGGTGATACCGCTGCAGCTAAATGGGACCCGCATGTCATCCTCTATGCACTATAAAACTTTCTTTTCTTGAATTATTTTTGGCACCTCATATTTGGTCACTTGCCTTTTTCTTTCGATCCCCCGCCGCCTCTCAAACGGTGATACCGCCGTCGCTAAATGGGACCCGCATGTCATCCTCTATGTACTATAAAACTTTCTTTTCTTGGAGTTTTTTTTGGCACCTCAAATTTGGTCACTTGCCTTTTTCTTTCGATCCCCTGCCGCCTCTCAAACGGTGATACCGCTGCTGCTAAATGGGACCCGCATGTCATCCTCTATGTACTATAAAACTTTCTTTTCTTGGAGTTTTTTTTGGCACCTCAAATTTGGTCACTTGCCTTTTTCTTTCGATCCCCCGCCGCTCTCAAACGGTGATACCGCCGCCGCTAACTCGGGACCCGCATGTCATCCTCTATGCACTATAAAACTTTCTTTTCTTGAATTATTTTTGGCACCTCATATTTGGTCACTTGCCTTTTTCTTTCGATCCCCTGCCGCCTCTCAAACGGTGATACCGCCGCTGCTAAATGGGACCCGCATGTCATCCTCTATGTACTATAAAACTTTCTTTTCTTGGAGTTTTTTTGGCACCTCAAATTTGGTCACTTGCCTTTTTCTTTCGATCCCCTGCCGCCTCTCAAACGGTGATACCGCCGCCGCTAACTGGGACCCGCATGTCATCCTCTATGTACTATAAAACTTTCTTTTCTTGAATTATTTTTGGCTCGCTCATATTTTTTCACTTGCCTTTTTCTTTCGATCCCCGCCGCCTCTCAAACGGTGATACCGCCGCCGCTAAATGGGACCCGCATGTCATCCTCTATGTACTATAAAACTTTCTTTTCTTGAATTATTTTTGGCTCCCGATATTTTTTCACTTGCCTTTTTCTTTCGATCTCATGCCACGTTTGAAACGTTGAGAGACCCGCCGGCTCATGGGACCCGCATGTCATCCTCTATGTGCTATAAAAGTTTCCTTTGTTGGATTTTTTTTCACCCTCTGATTTTTGGCTTGCCTTTTTCTTTTGATCCCCTGCCCCTTTGAAACGTTGAGTAAGCTATTGGCTCAAGGGACCCGCATGTCATCCTCTATGTCCATCAACTTTCTTTTCTTGGATTTTTTTCACCCCCTAATTACTAGCTACTTTCTTTTTCTTTTGATCTCAAGCCGCATTACAAACATTGACCCGCCCTTTGAAACGTTGAGTAAGCTATTGGCTCAAGGACCCGCATGTCATCCTCTATGTCCATCAACTTTTCTTTTCTTGGATTTTTTTCACCCCCTAATTACTAGCTACTTTCTTTTTCTTTGATCTCAAGCCGCATTACAAACATTGAGACCGCT
>NC_061508.1:280701705-280821743 GCF_022539505.1 Lolium rigidum
TATCACCATTACACCGTGTAGGAGGAATAAAACTACTTTAATAACATCGCTAGAGTAGCACATAGATAAATTGTGATACAAAAGACATTGCAATCATAAAGAGATATAAATAAGCACTTCACTATGCCATTCATAACAGTGAATAAGTATTCTGTGAAATATAGCCTAAGAGACCCACACGGTGCACACACTTGTCACCTTTACACACGTGGGACAAGGAGTCTCCGGAGATCACATAAGTAAAACCCACTTGACTAGCATAATGACATCTAGATTACAAGCATCATCATATGAATCTCAATCATGTAAGGCAGCTCATGAGATTATTGTATTGAAGTACATAGGAGAGAGATGAACCACATAGCTATCGGTACGGCCCCGAGCCTCGATGGAGAACTACTCCCTCTTCATGGGAGCGAGCGGCGTTGATGAAGATGGCGGTGGAGATGGCAGCGGTGTCGATGGAGAAGCCTTCCGGGGGCACTTCCCCGTCCGGCAGGGTGCCGGAACAGAGACTCCTGTCCCCCAGATCTTGGCTTCGCGATGGCGGCGGCTCTGGAAGGTTTCGCGTACCGTGGCTTCTTTCGTAAGGGTTTTCGATGCAGGGGCTTTATATAGGCGAAAGGGCAGCCTCGGAGGGTCGAAGGGGCGACCACACCATAGGCTGGCGCGGCCAGGGCCCAGGCCGCGCCACCCTATCATCCGGGGCCCACGGGGCCCCCTCTGCGGCTCTCGGGTGTTCCGGATGCTTCCAGGGCAAAATAGGAACCCGGGCGTTGATTTCGTCCAATTCCGAGAATATTCCGTTACTAGGATTTCTGAAACCAAAAACAGCGAAAACGGAAGCGGCACTTCGGCATCTTGTTAATAGGTTAGTTCCAGAAAATGCGTAAATACGACATATAATGTGCATAAAACATGTAGATATCATCAATAAAGTAGCATGGAACATAAGAAATTATCGATACGTTGGAGACGTATCAAGGCGATCTCCTGAATCCCCCGAGATGGGATTGGCGGCGGCGGCGTCTCTGGAAGGTTTTCCGTATCGTGACTCTCGGTACAGGGGTATTCGCTACGAAGGCTATATGTAGGCGGAAGGGTAGGTCAGGGGGGCTCACAAGGGGCCCACACCACAGGCCGGCGCGGCCAGGGCCTGGGCCGCGCCGCCCTGTGGTCTGGCCACCTCGTGGCCCCACTTCGTTATCTCTTCGGTCTTCTGGAAGCTTCGTGGAAAAATAGCACCTTGGGCGTTGATTTCGTCCAATTCCGGGAATATTTCCTTACTAGGATTTCTGAAACCAAAAACAGCAGAAAACAACAACTGGCGCTTCGGCATCTTGTTAATAGGTTAGTGCCGGAAAATGTATAATAATGCTGTAAAGTATGTATAAAACATTCAAGTATTGTCATAAAAGTAGCATGGAACATAAGAAATTATAGATACGTTTGAGACGTATCAAGCATCCCCAAGCTTAGTTCCTACTCGTCCTCGAGTAGGTAAACGATAACACAAATAATTTACGAAGTGACATGCTACCAACATAATCTTGATCAACATTATTGTAAAGCATATGAGATGAATGGAGTGATCTGAACAAAAGATTGCTAACAAAGATAATGACTAAACAAATTAATCATATAGCAAAACTTTTCATGAATAGTACTTTCAAGAAAAGTATCAACAAGACTTGCATCAGAGCTAACTCATAAGCAATAAATTCAAAGTAGAATGCATTGAAGCAACACAAAGGATGATTAAGTTTCAGCAATTGCTTTCAACTTGTAACATGTATATCTCATGGATATTTGTCAACATAGAGTAATATAACAAGTGCAATAAGTAAACATGTAAGAATCAATGCACACGGTTAACACAAGTGTTTGCTTCTAAGATAGAAAGAAGTGGGTAAAGCTGACTCAACATAAAGTAAAAGAATGGCCCTTCGCGAGAGGAAGCATGGATTACTATTTTGTGCTAGAGCTTTTGTTTTGAAAACATAGAAACAATTTTGTCAACGGTAGTAATAATTCATATGTGCTATGCATAATACTTCCTACAAGTTTCAAGTCTCATGCATAGAGTACTAATAGTGCTCACACCTTGTCCTAATCAGCTCGGATAACACGGATTATCATCACATGACATATGTTTCAACCAAGTGTCACAAAGGGGTACCTCTATGCCGCCTGTACAAAGGTCTAAGGAGAAAGCACGCATTGGATTTCTCGCTTTTGATTATTCTCAACTTAGACATCCATACCGGGACAACATAGACAACAGATAATGGACTCCTCTTTTAATGCTTAAGCATTCAACAATAAATAATATTCTCATAAGAGATTGAGGTTGTATGTCCAACCTGAAACTTCCACCATGATACATGGCTTTAGTTAGCGGTCCAATGTTCTTCTCTAACATATGCATACTCAAACCATTTGATCATGAAGTCGCACTTAGTTCAGACAAGACGAACATGCATATCATCTCACATGATATCCAACAAAGGTAAAAAGTTGATGGCGTCCCCAGAAACATGGTTACCGCTCAACAAGCAACTTATAAGAATTAAGACACATAACTACATATTCATCACCACAATAGTTTTTAAGCTATTTGTCCCATGAGCTATATATTGCAAAGATAAAGGAATGAAATTTTAAAGGTAGCACTCAAGTAATTTACTTTGGAATGGCAGAAAAATACCACATAATAGGTAGATATGGTGGACACAAATGGCATGGGTTTTGGCTCAAGGTGTTTGGATGCACGAGAAGCATTTCCTCTCAGTACAAGGTTTGGGCTAGCAAGGTTGTTTGAAGCAAATACAAGTATGAACAGGTACAACAAAACTTACACAAGAACATATTGCAAGCATTATAAGGCTCTACACTTGTCTTCCTTGTTGTTCAAACACTTTACCCGAAAATATCTAGACTTAGAGAGACCAATCATGCAAACCAAATTAAACAAGCTCTATGGTAGTTCTTTATTAATAGATTAAACTACATGATGCAAGAGCTTAAACATGATCTAAGAGAGCTCAAACAATTGCCAAGTTGATCCAAACCATATGAAGCATTTTCTGATTCCAACCAAATAGCAATTTAACGAAGCAATTTCAGCCTTCGCCATGAACATTAAAGCACAATTAAGAACACAAGTGTTCCATATGAAAAAGCGGAGCGTAATATCTCCAATATAAGAATGATGGGATCCAACTTTATTCAAACCGAAACGAAAATAAAAGCAAACCGACGCTCCAAGTAAAGAACATAAGATGTGATGGAATAAAAATATAGTTTCACTAGAAGTGACCTGATAATGTTGTCGATGAAGAAGGGGATGCCTTGGGCATCCCCAAGCTTAGATGCTTGAGTCTTCTTAAAATATGCAGGGATGAACCACCGGGGCATCTCCAAGCTTAGACCTTTCACTCTTCTTGATCATAGTATATCATTCTCTTCTCTTGACCCTTGAAAACTTCCTCCACACCAAACTTCAAGCAAACTCATTAGAGGGTTAGTGCATAATCAAAAATTCACACATTCAGAGGTGACACAAACATTCTTAGCACTTCTGGACATTGCACAAAGCTTCTGAAAGTTAATAGAACAAAGAAACTCATTCAACATAGCAAAAGCGGCAATGCGAAATAAAAGGCAGAATCTGTCAAAAATAGAACAGTCCGTAAAGACGAATTTGGCAGGGGCACTTAACTTGCTCAAATGGAAAAACTCAAAACTAATGAAAGTTGCGTACATATATGAGGATCACGCTCGTAAATTATCAGATTTTTTTTGAATTTTTTACAGGGAGATCTGTACGAATTCGTGACAGACAGTAATGCTGTTTCTGCGCAGCGATCCAAAGCTAGCATCAACTTTAGCATAAAAACTTTACTTGGCACAAAAACATGATAAGGAGAGGTTGCTACAGTAGTAAACAACTTCAAGACTTAACAATACAGTAAATAAAATGAAACTTGGGTTATCTCCCAAGAAGTGCTTTTCTTTAACGCTTTTTAGCTAGGCGCAGAAAGTGCGAATCAAGTGTTTTCAAGAGATGAAGCATCAACATTACCCGAGGAGTCGGGAGTTTTCTCAACAATGCATTGTATCTTATTTATGTATGGAACTCCCTTTTCAATACCCTTAGGCTTACTATCCTCCTCAAATAAATTTTCAGGGACAATCCAATCAAAATTCTTTTCTAATGCCTCATGCATTCCTATGAGTTTATGGGGTATTGGTATTTTAATCTCTCCCTCATAATTGAATTTATTAGTGTATCTTAGCCTATCTTTTTCTCTTTTTTCAAGGATACTTGCAAAATTGGTACACAAGCCTAGCATCTTATATCGAATAAAGACTTTCCTAGCTTCTCTAGCTACATCACCAAATTCTCTAAGAAAGGTTTCTAGAATAAAATCTTTCTTTTCTCCTTCTTCCATATCACCCAGTGTAAGAAACATATGTTGCATTATTGGATTAAGATTAACAAATCTAGCTTCCAACATGTGCACTAAAGAGGCAGTAGCAATTTCATAATCAGGAGCAAGTTCTACCAAGGATCTATCTTCAAAATCTTCACTCTTACTAACATGAGTGAAAAATTCTTCTATATTATCTTTTCCAATGATAGACCCGCTACCTACCGGTATATCTTTCAAAGTAACTTAGGATGGAGCATGATAAAATAAACAAAAGGTAAATAAGGTAAATGCAAGTAACTAAATTTTTTTTGTGTTTTTGATATATAGCTAGTAAATAAGACAGAAAGTAAAGTAACTAATTTTTTTGTGTTTTTAGATATGAAGCAAACAAGACAGTAAATAAAGTAAAGTAAAGCAAGACAAAAACAAAGTAAAGAGATTGGATGTGGAGACTCCCCTTGCAGCGTGTCTTGATCTCCCCGGCAACGGCGCCAAAAATTTAGCTTGATACGCGTAGATGCACACGTCCGTTGGGAACCCCAAGTGGAAGGTATGATGCGTATAGAAGCAAGTTTCCCTCAGTATGAAACCAAGGTTGTCGAACCCGTAGGAGCCAAGAAGCACGTGAAGGTTGTTGGTGGAGGAGTGTAGTGCGGCGCAACACCAGTGAAACCGGCGCCAACGTGGAACCTGCACAACACAATCAAGATACTTTGCCCCAACGTAACAGTGAGGTTGTCAATCTTACCGGCTTGCTGAAAACAAAGGATTAAGCGTATCGAGTGGAAGATGGTGTTTGTTTGCAAAGAACAGTAAGAAAAATGATTGCAGTAGATTGTATTCAGATGTAAAAGAATGGACCGGGGTCCACAGTTCACTAGTGGTGTCTCTCCAATAAGATAACTAACATGCTGGATGAACAAATTACAGGTGGGCAATTGACAAATAAAGATTCAATACATATCAACGATGATTACTATGTGATTTAATCAGGGCATTACGACAAAGTACATAGACCGCTATCCAGCATGCATCTATGCCTAAATAATCCACCTTCGGGTTAGCATCCGCACCCCTCCAGTATTAAGTTGTAAACAACGGATAATTGCATTAAGTATGGTGCGTAATGTAATCAACACAAATATCCTTAGACAAAGCATCAATGTTTTATCCCTAGTAGCAACAAGCACATCCACAACCTTAGAACCTCATCGTCACGATCCCAGATTCAATGGAGGCATGAACCCACTATCGAGCATAATTACTCCCTCTTGGAGTTACAAGTATCAACTTGGCCAGAGCCTCTACTAGCAACGGAGAGCATGCAAGAACATAAACAACACATATATGATAGATTGATAATCAACTTAACATAGTATTCTAGATTCATCGAATCCCACCAAACACAACATGCATGTAGCATTACAAATAGATGATCTTGATCATGTTAGGCAGCTCACAAGATCTAAACATGATAGCACAAGCGGAGAAGACAACCATCTAGCTACTGCTATGGACCCATAGTCCAAGGATGAACTACTCACGCATCAATCCGGAGGCGGGCATGATGATGTAGATCCCCTCCGGTGATGATTCCCCTCTCCGGCAGGGTGCCGGAGGCGATCTCCTGAATCCCCCGAGATGGGATTGGCGGCGGCGGCGTCTCTGGAAGGTTTTCCGTATCGTGGCTCTCGGTACAGGGGTATTCGCGACGAAGGCTATATGTAGGCGGAAGGGTAGGTCAGGGGGGCTCACGAGGGGCCCACACCACAGGCCGGCGCGGCCAGGGCCTGGGCCGCGCCGCCCTTTGGTCTGGCCACCTCGTGGCCCCACTTCGTTATCTCTTCGGTCTTCTGGAAGCTTCGTGAAAAAATAGGACCCTGGGCGTTGATTTCGTCCAATTCCGAGAATATTTCCTTACTAGGATTTCTGAAACCAAAAACAGCAGAAAACAACAACTGGCGCTTCGGCATCTTGTTAATAGGTTAGTGCCGGAAAATGCATAATAATGTTGTAAAGTATGTATAAAACATTCAAGTATTGTCATAAAAGTAGCATGGAACATAAGAAATTATAGATACGTTTGAGACGTATCAGGGGGTGTATAAAAACTTCTACTTGAGAGCTAAACTAGGCGGAATAAAACTAAGTGTTTACTAGTTTAGCTCAAAGCCTATCAACTAGGGGTTTGCCTAAGAGAACCAATAACCTATGCTAGCATGATGAGCAACAAGGTGATAACAAGATAGGTATAGCATCAAGCATGATAGATATCACAATGTAAAGCGCATAGTTAAAGGAGCTCGGGTTGAGAAGTAACCAGTGCACGAGGAGACGATGATGTATCCCGAAGTTCACACCCAAGGGTGCTACGTCTCCGTTGCAGCGGTGTGGGGGCACGAGGCACTCCAAGAAGCCAACTAGGGCCACCGTATTCTCCTCGAGCCCTTCCTCCAAGAAGGAAAGCCTCGATCCACTAAGGGACCCTTGAGGGTGGTCACCGAACCCGTACAAGCTTGGGCAAACTCCCAAGTATCAAGCTTGAGGCAAGAGGCTCTCAAGTACAAGGCCACAAGAGGCTACAACACGCCACACCGGCGACAAGGCCACCAAGACACCAGCGCGCCACAACCGGCACCAAAACCACAAAGGCTACCACACTCCACTAAGGCAACAACGCCACTAAGGCTACCACACCACAAAGGCAACAACGCCACAAAGACGACAAGGCTACAAAGGCTACAAGGCCACAAAGGCTACAAGGCCACTAAGGCTACAACACCACCAAGGTCAACATGCCCTCTACGAGACCGAAACCCCGGAGAGAACCCAAACCGATGCACCTAATGCAATGGCTAAGAACACCACTAAGATGCCCAAATTCCAACAGAGCTACAAAAGCTATTGGGGAATAAGGGAGGAAGAACAAATATGAGGAGAAACACCAAGCAACTCCAAGATCTAGATCTAGCAAGATCCCCTCACTTGGAGAGGGATTCAATTGGTGAAGCTCTAGATCTAGATCTCCTCTCTCCTCCCCCCCCCCCAAAAAAATATGCAAGAAATAGTGGGGGGGTCAAGAGGAGGAAGAAACAACTCAAGGTCAACAATGGAGGAGAGAGAATGGAGGGGAAGAAGTAGTATGGGTCGGAGGTGGAAGAGAGGTATAAATACGGGGCTCCAAAATGTGTCCGTTGGGCTGGAAAAACGGTCAGATTCGCGCCCGAGCGGTACTACCGCTTGTCAAGACGGTACCACCGCTCGCGCGCAAACTGTGCAGAAATCAGTCAAAAAGTAGGCCCAAACCGGTAGTACCGCTCGGCGGAGCGGTACTACCGCTTGTGTTCAAAACTGAGCAAATCTGAAAAGTTGTGCAGCAAAGAGAGAGAAAGAGAGGGAGCAGCAGCTGCATGCGGGTGGGGCCAAGGGAAGCAACGCGCAACAGCAGGACAGCGCGCGCATGGGGCCAGCAGCAGTGCATGCCAACGCAGCAGCAGGGCGAGCATGCTCGCTCTCCACGCGCGGGTCAACGCCCGCTCGATCTCTGAGCGCGGGCGGGAGCCAGCGACGTCGAGCGGGAGCGGAGCGGGCTCGCGTGCGAGCGGCAGTGGCCAGCTGGGCCAGGCAGTGAGGCGGCCCAGGGCAGAGGAGGCAGCAGCGGCGTGACGGGCCGGTGGCTGGCCACGGCCCAAGAGCGGGGCGCCCTGGTGTGGGGCTGTGAGATGTAGAGAGGAAGGCTGGGGAAAAAAAAGAAAACAATCGGGTCGGCCGGTAGTACCGGCCCGGTACTGGTTGGGTACCGTAATGGGCCGGCCGGTACTACCGGCCCAGTACAGGTTCGGTACCGGACTGGATCCAGTAAGTAAAAAATGGCAGAAGCGGTATTGGGTCCGGTACCATCAGCGGTACTACCGCTCGGCCCAAAAGCAGTTTCTTTTTTTTCCAAATGCGATGCACTATAAAAATCATAACTTGAGCTAGGAAGGTCGAATGCAGTGAAACCAATTTTGTTGGAAAGAGGGCGACAATAGCTATCTTCTCACATGATGAAATCATGGAAACGAGTGGGTGATGATTTTCTCATGGTCATAGAGATGTAACCTCTCAATATGGTATATCGGGAAAATCATCACCCTCGCACATGCAACATGCGATGCAACCGGAATCCGTTTCCGATGAGCTAGAGCTTGTCATGAGAATAAACACAAGCTCTAACCCATCTCATGGATAAGAACCAAGAACAACCAAGAAACACGATGCAATGCATGCAAGGTTTGAGCTCTCTCCAATGATGCGACCCGCTATCCTATCAAGCACAAACCTTGTCCTTGCGCGTTCCACTCGAGTCGGCAAGCTCCGTCTTCATCATCTTCATCATTGTACATGCCACCGTCTTCCTCCAACATACACGCCACCGTCTTCTTCCATCTTGTATGCACGCCACCGTCTTCATTCATCTTCTACGCCGTCTTCATCACTCTTCATCTTCTACACCGTCTTCGTCTCTCTTTGACACCGTCTTCGTCATTGTACTCCGTCTTCTCCACCTTGCAACCTTGAGTCCAACACATGACTATGGACTTGACCTAAGATTGATTCTCAATGCAACTGTTAGTCCATAGGGATTGTCATCAATTACCAAATCCACACATGGAGCAATGGACATGTTCTTTCACTGCCGCCATGCCAGCACTAGATGGCGGTGGTGGACCAGTCCGAGGATGGCGACGATTATGAGCCAAAGGAGGAGGCCATCCAACGCACTATTGAGTTTTCTAGACAGGAGGAGCTCACGAAATGGGAGGGCCTTGATGAGCCCATCAAGCTGTCCATGATGCAGGCCGCGGCACCATCGGCCGCTCCCACCTCCACCGCCAGCAGCGAATGTGGCCGCCGCCACATGCCTATATCATCATCAACGAGGACTAGGGCCTAGTCGGCTAGAACCGCCCCTGCTGAGGTGTAATGTGGCCTTTATGTGGCTCTATATATAAATTAATTTAAATGTTTTATTCCGTGCTTTTCTTTGCGGGCTACCGTTGGGTGCACGGCCACCCCAAATGCACATGGCATTTAAACTATCAACGGATCACCATGAATAGACCGTTTCGAATATTTTTTATGTTCAAAATGGAGCAGCCCATTAGGGAAGCCAGATTTGTCAAAAAGAAAAAAAACCGTGGTGGTGGGCGCTACTCTTGCCGTCCTCGGACTGTCGCTCATGTTCCTCTGATCCTGTCAACTAGGCGTGACTGTCAACAGGTTGGGGTTATTCCGATCTTGGGTCTCGACGTCTCAATCTGAATGAACAAACACTCCCAGCCAGCCACATGTGGGTGAAATGACAACAGGACACGAGGTAGGAATGGGTCGGGATAGAGCTGAACCGCATGTCCCTAATTTAGAAGAGGGGAAACGGATCTAAAACACTAGGAAGAGAACAAAACAAATCTATGCTTGTCGCCTTTTCAGAGGGTACATGTATCTTACCACACTTGAGATGCTCTTAGAACGTGTTTCGCTGACTGATGATTTGACGAAGATCATGAAGTAGACTCTTGTCCAAAATAGCACCAAACAGCCTCCATGGTTCCGTGCATCTGTCCATGATCCGCATTGTCCCGATACATTTGGCGTTGTACTCAACATTAGTGATTTGTGATCTGAAAAATTATTTTGGATCCTAGGCACCAGCGCTCTCATCGTACTTCCTTCAATCATTTTTAGTTGACTCGAATTTAGTATAAAATTTGAGTCAATTAAAATAAATCGGAGGAAGTATTAAAAAATTCAAAAAATATATTTATATGTTTTAAAAATTATGTAACAAAATTCTAAAAAGAGTTGATGATGTATCCCACTAACGTACAAAATTTCAATTACAAATGTTTTGTTTTGTGAGCTGCACAAAAAATGACAAAGTGGTTTTTACTTTTGTAGATTTGAATAATTATATTCAGATCCACACATTTGTTATTTTTGTGTAGCTTAAAATACACATTATTTTCAGTTGAAAGTTTACACGTTTGTGAGATACAATACTGACTACATCATGATTTATTCTAAGCTCCGCCGCCACCCCTTTCGTCTCTAGCACCAGCACTAACACCCCTAAGGTTCTCCACCGCCTTCGTTGGCGCTGCCGCTACCGCCTCAAGTGTTGCTCCCAACAAGGTCATTGCTCCCGTCGCCATCTCCACCGCAGCTAGTCGCGACGTCACTGGCTCTGGCATAGTGGTCTCGCCTTCGACTTGGTTCTCTTTCCTCCGCCTCCTCTCACGATTGTTGTTTGCACCGTACGATGAAAGAAGGGAAACCATGAAGATATGATATGGGAAGTAGGTAAGGTGGGTAGCTACCCCAAGTTCGAGACCAAGAAGATTTGGTCAGCGCACGCCGAGCCCAAATGCAAGCTTTTCGCTTGGCTCGCCCTGCACCGGAAGCTCCTCACTGCGGACAGGCTTGCCATTCGAGGATGGCCTCATGATCCGGTCTCGCCCTCCGTCCGTCGGCCCCGGAAACCGCTGATCACCTCTGCAAGGACTGCCCCTTCACCTCGACCATCTGGACTCGCATTCAACAGGATCACTTTGACGACCCCGTCACGCATGGACAAACTTTCGGATCCACCTCCGATTGGTGGGACGAGATCATTGCGGGGAAGCCCATGGACTACAAACGCCGGCTTAGCGGACGTCTCCTATATGTCCTTTGGAATGCCTGGAAGGAAAGAAACAGACGCATTTTCACGGGGCGACGCCTCACCTTCCTTGAGGTGGCTTCACTCGCAAGGGACGACATCGCGCAAAGAGATCTTGCCTTTGCCGCCATCA
The DNA here is from genome assembly GCF_022539505.1 of Lolium rigidum. NCBI lineage: Eukaryota > Viridiplantae > Streptophyta > Magnoliopsida > Poales > Poaceae > Lolium > Lolium rigidum. The sequence goes on from NC_061508.1 coordinate 280,712,975, forward strand.
GGCAGAATATACCGGCCGAGCCGGATTAGGTTTTTTTTGGCCTCTTTCGGTGGTTTCTAGCATGTTTACACCTAGCCTCAAACATGCAACCCCTTTGTACAGTTGTATAGTTTTCCCTCTTGCTTAATGAAAAGGCAGTGCTCCTGCTGGTTGCTCCAAAAAAAAAAAGTAGGTAAGGTGGGCCAAGAGCACAAATGTCAGCACACTGATCCAAGGGGGAAGGAGTCAGACCAAGCTCCAAGTAAGTTCTTGCTCAACTAAGAACTTATAAATGCTTACAAATTATAGAATCCATCCTTAGATGAAAGGCAATTTTATGCCCTAGTTGCAATATTTGGAAGTCAAAGTTGAAAATTGCGAACCAAAGTTTCCCACATTCCACTACAAAAAGTAGCCATAAACACGCAATCAGCTAGGTCATTCGTCATTCTCTACTCTCGAAATTCTACATGGGAGATATTTTGGGTGCACCACACCCTACCCGTCCTCCACCGGCTCCATTTTATTAGGAGTATGGGAGGTCCCAATCTATCAACTGGAGTTCTGGTTTATTTGAGTTGGGGATTTTAGTAGGGTTTTGTAGTGCCCCCTCGTTGGTGGTGGCGACGGTGTCAATCTGTTGAATATTTTTTTACGTCGAGCCTTTCCGTCTCGACGGTGTAGTTTACAGGGACATCAATGGCTCGTTTTGTAGAATATATCCATCCACCCAGTGTGGTTAGGGTTTGCAAGGTTTTGTTTAAATGGTGGCCGCTACTATTTGCAGTTTAGTCCCAGTGCATTCTCTTTGTCACATTAGCATGTTCAACTCTTTTTTTGGAGGTTGGAATCTTTAGGCGGCGACGATTTCCAATGTTTCCTTCTATGGCGTTAATATGTTAGGACCATGCAAACCTGCAAAACATTTTCGCCTCTTCGTCTCGTCTAAGGCGACAGTGGCGGCAACAAATCTCCCTCCCATCTCTACCGGCACCGTTGTGGAGCATCGTCGGGGTGGTGGGAGCAACGCATGGGCTAATAAAGCTACCTCAACTCTACCCCCACACTGCCGACGACCTTCACGACAATGTATCGGAGTAGTTGATATCTTTGTATGATTGTCTATCTTTCAGATGGATAGCTTGATCTCCTCGTCGTTCTTCAGATCTAGCGAGATCAGTTTCTCGACGTGTCGCTGGCGTTCGTTGTTATCCACGTGGCGTTGGAGGCCGAGGCGAGACGAGTGATGATGTTGGTCTAGAGGCGGTGGATCCGTTGTTATTGCCCGACTTCGTCAATGGGGTGCGACGGATTTTGGTCTAAGACAACACGGGGACATCCCGATCAACGTGCCACAACGATATGTGCCTCTTTTTTTTGCAGCGAGACTGTTTATCGACTCATAAAGCTTCATTGGCGATGCTGCTTCTACGAATTTAGCAATAGTTGAGGCTCGACGTCTCTTTTAACATGTGTCTATGCAATCGTTGGAGTTTAATGGTGCTTTCGGTGAGCGCAGGAAAACATAGGGATCGTTATGTACTTTTATCTTGTAATGTTGTATCTGCAAAGTTTTCAGTAGTCTATCTTTTAGTTTCAAAGTTTGTTTTTCTTCATCTAACTTGATTTTCCATTAAATCAGTTCGGCTCAGTGCTTCATCGTCTCGCTCTCAGCCACGTCGCTATGCGAGCTCTCTTCCAAGGTTTCTTTCTATGACGTTAATATGTTAGTACCATGCCAACCTGCAATATTTTCACCTCTTCATCTAGTCTAAGGCGACAGGGGTGGCAACAAATCTCCGTCCCATCTCCATCGGCAAGCCGTATTTCCCCTCTCCCTCCACTTGCCGCTCCAGCGGTAGAGGGGGTCCTTGTTCCTCCGGCCTATTAGTTAGGTTTAGGTTTACTGTTGTGGAGCGTCGTTGGGGTGGTGGGAGCGACACCTTGGCTAATAAAGCTACCTCAACTCTACTCCGGCACCGCCGACGACTTTCACGACGAAGTCTCAGAGTTGATATCGATGTATGATTGTCTATCCTTCAGATCGATAGCTTGGTCTCCTTGCCGTTCATCAGATCTAGCGAGATCAGTTTCTCGGCGTGTCGTTGATGTTCATCGTTACCCACGTGGCGTTGGGGGCCGAGGCGAGGTGAGAGAGGATGTTGGTCCAGAGGTGGTGGATCCGTCATTATTGCCTAACTTCGTCGATGGGATAAGATGGATCTTGGTCCAAGACAACACGAGGACATCCCGGTCGACGTGCCACAATTACATATGCCTCGCTGCTTGCAGCGAGTCTATTCGTCGACTCACAAAGCCTCGTTGACGATGCTACTTCTACGGAGGCTCGGCGTCTTTCAACGTGTGTCTACACGTGAAGTTTAACGGTAGTAGCTTGGGTAAGTGTAGGAAACATAGGATCATTATGTATTTTTATCTTGGAATGTTCTACAATCTTCAAAGTTTTCAGTAGTCTGTATTTTAGTTTCAAAGTTTGTTTCTTCATCTAACTTGATTTTCCATTAAATCAGTATTGCTCGACTCAGTGCTTCATCGTCTCGCTCTCAGCCACGTCGCTATGCGAGCTCTCTTCTCTCGCATCCCGATCTCCACCGCCACTTCCCTCTTCTCCTCACCCGCCAAACCCCTAGCTCCGACCCCTAGCCTCGTCCCCCTCCGCCTGGTCCGCCGATTCGCCGCCATGGCCGCTGCCGCCGCGGAGGAGTTCGTCAAGGGCCGCGTCTTCCCCAACGGCGTCGCCGTCATCACCCTCGACCGCCCCAAGGCCCTCAACGCCATGAACCTCGGTGCGGATCGCTCTCCTCCTCCTCCTTCACCTGCCCGATTGGGTCTTCCTTGTGTTGTGATTTGTGCAGGAGTACCTCGATTTGCTTGCGCGAACCTCGCTAGTTTGTTAGGTTGCGGAGAGAGAGAGAGAGAGTTGGTGAAATTCGTGTTGAGCGTTCGGTGAAGTTTTTGAAATTCTACTAGTGTTTAACTAGTTTGCTGTGCCGGATTCTAGTTCGATTTGTACATTCGAAAGTAGTGACTACTGACTAGACAGCATCTGGAATACACATTCACTGCTAAATAAGTACCAGGAAGCTAAATCAAGTTCGAGATCGGAGTGTTACAATTCACGTTTCACTTCACCCCGACAGACATGCGTTACAGAAACATCAGATCTTGCCATCCCTTTTCTTCTTTTCGAGAAAGAGCAAACGCTTTGTGTCTCGATATGCGTTGGTAGACACTAGATGACTAGATGGATATTGTGATAGGCTCATCAACAGCAACTACTATTCTAGCAACCAATACATGTTGCCATTCGTTTCACATGAGGGCATCTCCAGCGGCACGATGCATTTTAGCGTCCGTTTCCGTCGGCCCTTTCGGTCGAAATCGACCGCGCGTCCGTTTGCGTCAGGGGTGGCTCCAGCGGCACGATGCATTTTTTTGGCCGAAACATTTTTGTTAAACATGAAACATAATTTACATACTTAAAACATAAAAAAACCCTAAACGCCTACTGCTGCTCATCGTCGCTGTGCTGCTCCTCGCCGCTTCAAGCACGATGAGCTCCGGTATCGCCCACGGCCAGTAGCCAGTCGGGGGAGGGTACGCCGGGCGCGCCGCCGGTGCTGGAGGTGGAGGAGGCTGCGGCTGTGGCGGCGGTGGAAGCGCCCAGGGCTGCGGCTGTGGCGGCGGTTGAGGCGCCTAGGGATAAGGCTGTGGCGGCGGTGGAGGAGGCGCCCAGGGATAAGGCTGTGGCGGCGGTGGAGGAGGTGACGCCGAGTCCAGGAGCGCCTGTCGAAGGGTTTCATCCGCCGACAGGCCCGGCGGCATGATGGCGGTGGCGTAGCGGGGCAGCGGCGGCTGCACAGGCGTGTCGTTCTCGGAGACGAGGACGCCGAGCTTCGCCATCTCGTCGTCCGTCATGTTCTCCGGGAAGTCGAAGTTGCGGCCCTCCGCCATGGCCTGCTGCCATTCGTGGAAGACGACAGCGACGTAGTCGTCGCTGTCGGCCTTCACCTCCTCGCTATGGTACGCGAGCGCCTCGATGTAGTCGTCGTCGTAGGCGTCGTAGGCTTCGTCGTCGTCGTGGTCGTTGGCGTCGTTGTGCTGCGTCTGCTGACGACGCGTCGGCGCCTGTTTACGACGAGCCGGCGGTGCAGGGCCGAAGGGATAATCCCTGTCGCCCATAAAGCCCGCCCTTCTTCTCCTATCCGTCTCCGTCGACAGGTACGTACGCCAACTCTGCGAGTCGATGGCGTACGCCGGATCGGCGCGGAGGTCCGCCGGCAGGTACCGCCTCCTTTGCCGGATCTCCGCGCTTCGATCAGGCTCGCGCGCAGGGAATGGGGGGATGGGCACCCGGCGGCAGCTGAGCCGCTAGTCGCCAGGCAGCTGCACGCCGGACCAGGCGTCGTCGCACGGCAACCATTTGCCGTGCATGAGCCTCCCCGCCATGACAGGGAGCGGCACCCTCTTGCTGCCGCTGCCGGAGGCCTCGAAGTCGTTCTTCTTTCCCATGGCGCTGCGGCAGTGGTGGTGCGAGTGGAGCTGTGGGCGAAGGAGCAACGCGGCCGGTGGACTTTTAAGGGTGGCCGCGCGCGGGATACGATGCCATTGAAGGCGGCGCAGAAGCCCAGCCGCCGCCCGCCAGTGCGCGCGCAGAACAGGCAGCCGCGCCATTGATGACGAAGGCTGCGGCGCAGATGCGGAAGCGCTGACCGCCGAAGCGGTGCCCTCGATGCAGACTCGCTGCCAGGCGGGCCCGGTGGATACGCGAGCGGACACTTTGCGCGTCCGCGGAGACGCAAACCTGGCGCATATTTGGGCCACGTTTGCGTCTCCGCGGATGGCCCGGTCACTTTGCGCCGCGCCGCTGGAGAGGGTGCCAGACGCATTTTCGGTCACAGCGGATGCAAACGGTCGCTCAGCGTCCGTTTGCGTCGCGCCGCTGGGGATGCCCTAACACCATGTCTTTTGTTGGCTGTCCATTACAAGCTGGCCTGCTGACATCATGGGCCCACACACAAATGTTGGGCATTCTTGCGGCATGGTGACTGCCTAGCAGTTGATCGTGAAAATACATGTTTGGTTGAAGCGGGAGGTGTCCCTCTGTTTGTGACTTGTGCATCTGTTCCTGCCCGTGTTAACATGATGTCCAATTTTAGGTGGTTCAGTGCAGCGCACACCTTTTGAGGTGGTGTGAAGCATTTTACAACTCTCTCTGTTACAGAATAGACGGCGTCCTAGAACAGTCAAACTCCTTTAACTTAGACTATTTAAATCTATAAAAAAGATTATTAAGATTCGTCAAGTAAGAAATAAGGTCAAAGTTGTATCTTGGAAAATATGTCCATGTCTAAAACTTCGCTTAATTTGGACCACAGGGAGTACAAAATATATCTCGAATTCGTCACCTAGTTTCACTTGTGTTTCCAGGTTAATATAAATAAATTGAATATACACTACTAAGGTTTGCGGTTGCGGGAGCTATAATTTTACTATTGAGTTGAGCGAATTTGGAAGCAGAGGAGAGAGCGAAAGAGCTGGGGAGAAAGGTGAACTTCCAAAGGGGGAATAGGGGCTTATGTAGCTAGTCTTATCTAAAGGAAACTAAGGTTACGAGGAGTCATGATTTGGTAGCTGCTACTGTGCACATGCATAGGATGGATACATCCATAGATGTTGTCTACTTACATCCTCCCCACAGATTGTTTGTCTGATGCCTTATTGAGTTCCACTCACATATTCGTTACCTTAAATGGTTGCAGAAATGGACCTTAGATACAAGGCATTTCTTGATGATTGGGAAACAAATCCAAATGTGAAGTGCGTTCTTGTGGAAAGCAGTTCTTCACGTGCTTTCTCAGCTGGTATTTTGTCTCTCTATTTCGTCCCCTTTTTTTGTGGTTAATAAGCTATGCCTTTAAACATGTTGTATTGCCTTTATATCCGGAGCATTGGAGATGTTTTCAAATAAAATTCATGGCCAATGCAGGGATGGATATTAAGGGTGTTGCAGCAGAAATTCAAAAGGACAAGAGCACATCACTTGTGCAAAAGGTCTTTATTCTCATGTTTTTTATTACCCAAGTTTATATTTAGAATTGATGGTCCTTTTGTCTTTCTTGTGAGAAATTTTATGCGGCAGTGGTATATGTTGTTGTCTCAGGTGTTGCTCAAACTTGCACAAGATAGTGACTACTGCTTAGTGTAAACTGCAGGTGGGGATGTGAAGAGACTTGCTAATGATTGCACAATGCCAGAGATAATAGAGGTCTAGTAATAAGACCTTGTTTGTATCTGAGAAATATTGCAAACGTATAGTCGAAACTATATATTCCAGTCTGCAGGGACAACTCAACAGACTTATATTTTGAAATTCACAGCTAACTCCAAAAAGTAATGCAATATTTAAATAACTCTGCGACATTCTGACTTGAAATGCAATACCTAACTCCTTGTATTAAGATTTATTTCATAAATGAATTTTTACCACTGATTTGGCCATATAACAAAACATATGAATTCAAGTTCCTATGGAGATGGGAGAATCGAGGTACAGTTTCAAAGAACAATTTGAGGACAATTCCAAACAAAATATTAGCTCCAACAATTACTCGATTGCTGATTTCTAAAATAACTTTATAATGCTGGTTGTAATTTGTTTGTGGATTCATATCACATGGTAAGTAGGAAACTGAGCCATTGCCATTTCATTGGTTGATTATCATAAATTGAAAAGAAAAAAGACAAAACTGAGCTACATGCATTCTATTTGTTGATTCTGAATTTCTGACTGCAATTGAAAGAAGATAACGAGCAGTAGTTTTACTGGACTGGTATTTCATTTAGGCTTGTTTTCACTTTGAAGTTGTAGAATGTGCATATATATATATATATATATATATATATATATATATATATATATATATATATCTATATTTTTAAAGAGCATTCAGTTATATATCATCTGCAAGTCACTATCTATTGTTTTAACACTCTCTGCTTCTTTAACCCACTGACCATCTAACATTATATCATCAATATCAATACAAATATGGCCCGGCCTCTAAATTGCACAATACATCTATGTACTTATAGTACTAAGATTTTGAAATGCTTAGTTAGTTTGCATCTACCTTAACTGTTAGTACGTTGTTGAGAAGAACCCTATCTTATCTTATTTTTGAATAACTAATGTTTAATTGTCACTAATCTGCTTGTCTTGCTAGTGACTTGTCTTGCGCTCCTCGGTGTGTTCCTTTTTGTTGCACCATTAAATGTAAAATATGTGCAGTGCTAAGATTTTCTACACCGAGAATGTTTAATAGAAATATTTCTGCATGCCTTACACTCTTACTAGTATCTTAGCTTGTCCTCCTTGGTTTGTTTCTTTTGTGTTGCATTGGTAAATGAAAATAGCTGATTGTGTTATGTCGTCCTTTGTCCATTATATTGTTATCATATGCATCATTACAAGATACATTATTCCTTTTCAGGTCTTCACTGCTGAGTACTCTTTGATTTGTAAGATTCATGAGTATGCAAAACCTTATATATGCTTGATGGATGGAGTGACCATGGGGTTTGGAATTGGATTGTCTGGACATGGCCGCTATCGCATTATTACTGAGGCAATTGTTTGCAACTCCATTTCTCTTCGTTTTATTGAGTTCCGCTTTCAACTTTTGCCTTTTGAAGACTGATCATGTTTGTCCAATGTGCTATTATTACAGCGAACACTCATGGCCATGCCAGAAAATGCTATTGGCCTATTCCCAGATGTGGGATTTGCTTACATTGGTGCAAAAGCGCCAGGAGGGGGTGCAGTCGGTATGCTTCTGTATACCCCTCCATCTTGTTGTAGTACTTCGTAGGTGGTGTCTTCTGCTACTAATTTGTTCTATAATCATCATGCTTTTTCTTTTTAATTGCATAGAAGTCATAACCAAACCCTCCATCCCTACCTCGTGCACTCCTATGTATCTTGATGTTTACAACTGTGTGCTTCTATGTTGTCTCCATTTTCGCTCTCTCTTGTCTCCATTTCTGCTGTGTGTTCCAAGATGACCATTTTTAGTGAGCATAATCAAGTGAATGTTTAGTGGAAACTCCCTTTTCTATTTATTATGGAAGAAGTTCGTCAGTTCTAAATCCTGACTCTTGGAAGCTATGCAATTAATGTTCAATTATGCTGAATGTGCAGTACTTATGCCAGATCATTACTTTATGTATGCATTAATACTATGACATTGATGTGGCTTTCTCTATCCCCAAATGGGTAAACTGTTTTCAAATCATATAGCGTTCCTTCTTACTGTCCATTTCACTTACGACATCTTCTTTCAGGAGCTTACCTTGGGATGACAGGGAAAAGGATATCTTCACCTGCTGATGCTCTGTTTATAGGTCTTGGAACCCATTATGTACCTTCCGGGGACTTGGGCTCACTTAAGGAATCCCTCTTGAGTGCTAACCTGTATGTCAACTTACTTGGCGAAAACTTTGTAAACACATTAATAGACAATTTTTGTAACTATTTTCTGTAGTTCTGTCTATTTATCCATGTGTAAAGTTTCAGGACACAATATGTGCTTGCTATATTACTGTACTATTTTGGTGGTATCTTGACATATAAACCTTTCTTTATCTTGCAGCACTGCTGATCCTCACAAAGATGTTGAGTCACTCCTGACTGGGTACAAGAAGGAACCTGAGTCAGTGCCCCAGTTAGAAAAGCTTTTACCAGTTATCATTTCTTCTTTTGGTGCTGATAAATCAGCTGCTGAATCTGTCGAAGAGCTAAAGAAGTGTAGTCAAAGTGGTGATGCCGAAGGTAATCAGACATTAAGTTTTTTAAGGCACCAAGACAATTCTTATATAATAAAACAGTGTCCTGCATTTTTTTTTAAATGGCCTGTGCTATATACAAATTAAGTCTAGTGCAGTACTGATATGTATATGTAATTATTCTTTTCTTTGTTGGCTGCAGTGGCAGAATGGGCCAATGATGCTTTAGCAGGACTTAAGAAAGGTGCTCCGTTTTCTCTTTGTTTAACACAGAAGCATTTCTCTCGAGTTGCATCATCATATGGGAATAATGAAAACCATCTATCTAAGGTAGTCTCTGGTATCTTGTGCAGTTGGACATTTGTATTTTGTTTTTCTGTAATTTTGCTAATTCTGCTTCTCGGTTAATTCAGTTGGCTGGTGTTATGAAGTTGGAATATCGCATTGCCTTGAGATCGTCGGTTCGAGATGATTTTGTTGAAGGTGTACGTGCTGTCTTAGTTGACAAAGACCAGGCAAGTGACCTATATGGTTTTATTTTTCAGTCTCCAATTTCTTGAATTGTCCGTCCAAGAAGACTTTAAGGTTCACCCGATGCACAGACTCATACAGTTAGATGTGCGTCATTGTGTGGTACATGTGTTAGTCACCACTTTCTCCATGGGCCTTCCTCTATTGATCTTTGCTCTAAAGCTGTAAGCCCAGCGGTTGGACCGCTGTTTCCCTGTCCACTGTGCTTAATGAACCGGCCAAGGCTCTGGTTCCGGTTTTCTGTTTTTCCGGTAAAACTGGAGATCTGGTTTAGTTTTTAAAACTATGCTTGCAAGTGCAACTGGGCAAAAACGCTAATTACATCAACGTATAATGCAACTTGGACTGTTTTTTGTTTATCGTGCAAGATGAGGTAGCTTCATTTCCAAGCTAGGAATAATAAGACACAGTAGCACACATTGAATAGTTATGTTTTTTTTGTACTCTTGAAAAATACATATATTCGTCCTGGGGAAGGTTTTCTACCTATAGTGTGGTAGTGGGTCATTGAACTTGAAGAGATCAGTAGCATCCCGCTAAATTCTATTGTCACTTTGCAGAATCCAAAATGGAATCCAGCAACTCTGGAAGACGTAAACATGGATGAGGTTGAATCAATTTTTGAACCATTAGGGGCCGATGCTGAGTTGAATGTATGATTTTTCTGTACAACCCAGAGTGTTATGACTACCTGAACATCCATTTTCCTTATGTTTCGATGATGTAATTGGAAATTGAAAACATAAACACGCTGTTCGTTGCGCCAATAAATGCTTAAAATACTTTATCTGCAGAAGTTGGAGTGTCAACATTTGATTCAATTATTAATTTTCCTGTTGATGTTGAGCTGAAACATAAATAAGCTGCACGGAATGTACTTTTGATGTGGAGGAGCATTGTCTCCAGCCTTTGCTGCTTGTAAGTTGGAGGTAATTCCTTGCGCTTGAGCTGCTGTTGCTCTGAGATGGAACCTTTTGCTCTGAACAGAAGTTTGGTAACTCGTTTGATCGAAATGATTAACACAAACGATTTAGGTTTCGTCCTTCCTTCCTTCTGCAGTGCCATACACATGTGCCACATCTAAGATGGTAAGTACACTCGGGTGGACTGAAACACATGAGAGTGGCTACAAGCTGCTATTGTGAAGCCTGATGGACAATTGTTCCAGCTTCAGTGCTTGACACACCCTCCGCCACGCCGACGTGACCGGATCTTGTTTTTTTTAAGCAAAAGTATCTGCGTTATGAATTAATTTTAAAAAGTTCCAACTAATTAACGAAATATCAGGTGAAAATCATGCAACATTGTTCCAACACCATGAGGTCATGTTCACCCTCGCTACAAGAGAGAAAGACCACTAAAGACCTAGGAACAGCTCAGGATGTAGACGGACAAGTCTGTCATATCCGTCACATAATTTTCACCAGCCGCATAAACAAATTCATTTGTCCTCAGTGCCCGTATAAATGTTTCAGCTTTGCGTGGACGTCCGCCGGTCCGTGACAGCAGACGTTCCAAGCAGCCAAGTACAAACTTGAAAATTACCCCGTCAACACCAGATGATCCACGAGGTCTTGATTTGGGCCCTTAACGTACGAGCATCTCTGCGAGTAAGGAAGTTTCGTTCTCTAATACCCATAAACTTTCAGATTCCTCTCATTTCCAGCAACGGGTCTCACCACACTCCTTATTTTCTCATTCCAATGAACTTCTGCTAGCTGGAATATTCGGGTGCTCTGGGTGCACCAGAAAGCAATATATATCTCAGTTCGCTAGGAGACATTAATTAGGAGCATGTTTGTTTCTCCCTCTCATCTAAAAAAAAATGCAACACACATGTGTACCTGATTAACTTGTCCTTTTCCATGTGTCGACAATAAGGAAAACATATATTTGTGCCATTCTCCACCATGACAAACGTTGGGCTGGGTCGGCCTCTAGCCTCTGGAGAGTTGCACAGCAAGAATATAACCTCTGGCTTCTGCATAGCAGCATATGCACACAGCCATACAGGGTGTCATAGTACTAAGAACACCATAAAGATGCCAGAAACATGTGGCTTTTGCTTAGAAGATGCGATAGTAAACCAAGGCTCCGGTTCTGGCTTTTTTTTTTTTTGGTTTCTTCCGTCAAACTGGCAGTCTGATCTAGGTTTTAAAGCAATGTGCAAGTGCAACTGGGCAAAAAGCATACTTACATTAGCCTATGCCAAGTATCGCTAACTCTTTCTATTGTCATTGCATCTGCAGAATTGGCCCTTCCTGGAATTGTTCTTGGAAGGGCCTATACTGGACACAAGGTACATGGCCGTCCGGGTGCAGCTTCGTGACCCCAATAAATCGTTCATGGAAGCCCAACGGCAGATCACCGCGCCAAGGGTTCACGTCGGCCGTCCTGCTGAGCTAGGGCACGCTCCTAGGCAGCGGCTGCCGGCGTTCTTTGTGCAGGTGGAGAGCCCGGACCTCCTAGCCCTCGCCGTGACGTCCTACATGGAGCAGCTCCTGATCACTAAGTACAAGCTGAAGAACAATGGCCCGCCGGTGAAGGTGTGCTTGTACATGGACCAGCGGTGTGAGTGGAAGGTGCCAGTGAACGGGCCAGTGCGTCAGATTCATCAAGTCCTGGAGCGAGTTCGTCTCCAAGCTTTTACTCCGCGTTGACGACATGATCGTGTTCACCCCTCAGGACGACGGCTTCAAGGTCGACGTCTTCAGGAAGGAGACTTCCTGCTCCAGCATCTTCGGCTGCAAGAGGCATCGCGAGGGCCCTTGTGCTGATCCTCGCCGTTAAGGTGCTAGTCCTTGATCCTTGTTTCTGCTTATGTCTGATCATCGCCGTCAGTAGTTGTGCTGGCCTCTAGGAGGCTGTTAAACACTCGCTTTTGTGTATACGGGATTGTAATGTTGGCCTGTAGAGGCTGTTGAACATTGCTTTTAGACCTGGGTAGTCTGCCCCCAGGTTTAAGTAGGCATCTTACCATTCTGACGCTAGATTAGGTACTAAGTACTTTGTTATGTTCATTAATTGTGCGTTGTGCTTATGATCGTGTTTTAGCTCTTTTGTGTGTCGTTATGTGATGGTAAGGTCACCATATTTGAATATGGTGAGGAGAAGCTTTGTCTGGATGCCCAAAATGGCAACCAAACACATGTGATGTGACTGAACAGGGATGGAATACTTTATCCAGGCATCCAAACAACCCGCACTTCTGTTCGTGCCGATGTAACACAGGCTGCCAAACGATGGGTCAAATGTGGCCCGTGGACCGTTTGCGCTACGTAGGGACGCCCGTCTCGCTGCGCCAGTGGTGCAGGAATCCGATCCAGCCTATCAAACGCGCCCTATCTCATTCAAGGCAAGATATACACTTAGATCGAGCAACATACGGTCAATACAGACCTGCAAAAAAACATGGATCGTAGCAGAACACATGATTTTCCAAACAACATAGATTATTAGAATTGTATTGAAAAATACTAATGATATCCTTTTTATATCAAATATTATTAATTTTTGATAATTACAATGTACTAAACTACCTATTACTGAGTTGAGATAATTGATTTTTTTATCAAATGTGCTATCTATAAAACTGTGAATAACTTGTGTACTATTTAAACTACCCGTTGGGTATCCAATGGATGCATGTATGCGTCGGGTACGAGCATAGATAAAATTTTATACTAATGGATACATGTACGTGCAGAATTTTTTACCTATTAACTATACGGGGATGGGTATGGTATTAATCTACCCTATCCACTGCCATCCTTTACTACCCCAAATAATTCTTAACTTTACGGATATCTGTCTGATGCAGAATTCTACAAGATTCAATGAGTTAGTTTTTTTAAGTATAACAACGGGAAGCCGGCCTGGACATTTGTTTTCAGCAAAAGTCTCAGACAACACAGTGACAAATTACAAGTCGGAAGGAGGAAAAAAATTACCCGATATGTCCTGGTACGGTACTACAAGATGCCAAGGGACACAGAGTACACTTCACAAGAAGCAGCTCAGCTAGAAGTGTGGTGCCAATATCTGCAGGAAATCCGTCTTATTTGTACACTTCAGCCGCCGCCATACTATGTATGAACAGCCGAAGGTCTATAATTAACACAAGAAGAGTTGTGAGTCCTACATGCAAAACAACCGAAGATACGTGCTCTTGTCCCGATGCCTCTTAATCTTAGTGTGCTTTCGCTGAAGAGAAGATTAATAGTGTTTACAGTCGAACACCGTAAAAAGCTTTGTGCTCACAAATAAGTTCAGCCAAGTAGATGTGAGTCTCTCCTAAACTCACACATATATGGTAGTTATATGACCTTCCACAGTGAGTTGTGACGAATTAATTTGGCACCTATTTCTGATTTTGCGTATCTTTTTTAAGCATATTTATTGTTTCTCCATGCATTTAGTGTTCTTTTTTTCTATATTTGATTCAATGGTTACAACACAACCTCTATGACGAAGATTAGGCTTTACAAGTCAGAGAGAAGCCTAGGCATTGTCTAATGGCTATTGCCACAAAGCTAGAATGGAAAATGTTTTGTCGGAGATGTAAAACAACACATTGTAGTAATCAAGCCGCATAAGACTCGGTGTCAGGGCACTCCACAACCAAAGGCCCTTTTCGGCCACTGCCAGCATGCGCTGGAGGGAAAAGCCCACGCGGTGCCGATGACAGCATGCCTTCCTTTCCACTAAGCGAGGAGAACCGGGCGAGGCGGCGCTCTCCTTCGCGGCGGTGCAGCTTGGCGGAGGTTGGCCTAGCCTGGCGTGGCAGCAACCGGAACGCTGTGTCACTGGCGACTTCGTGTGTACAGCAATCTCCTTCCCGGCGGTGCAGCTTGGCGGAGGTTGGCCTAGCCTATCGTGGCAGCAACCGGAACGCTGTGTCACTGTCGACTTCGTGTGTTACAGCAAACGTACCACAAAATCGTAATGGTACTCAGCAAAGACGTGATTGAAAAGTGTGTCTTGGCAAAGTCCGCAAAATAATGGTGTCCATGAGCCAATTTTCCCTTCTTTCTTTCCTGAGTGCCTGAATCCGCATGAGGATTATGTGTGCTTTAGTTTTCAACAATTAACAACTTCGCTGAAAACTGTTTCGTCCTTGCCCGCTCCCGCGAGCGGCAGGGCGAAACCCTAGCACGCGCAGTCTCCTAGCCCCGTCTCCTCCCTCCCCCTCCCTCGACGCTTCCGGTGGGCGTCGTCGGGCAAAGCCCCAGGGCTCGGGCGGCGGCGGCCCCCCTCCTTCCTCCTCGTGTGGAGGTGGCGGTGCAGGCCATCGCGGTCTGTAGGGGCGCGGTGGTGCAGCTGCATGGCGGCAGCACGGTGGCTCTGTGGTGGGACCTCAATGCGCTTGGCTGGCTCTGTGGTGGCTCTGTGGTGCCCCGGTGTGGGTTGACACCGGCGTGACCTTATGGCGGCAGCCCTGGCTGGCGGCAGCGCGTCCTGCACGTAGGCTCTAGCTACTGGCGCTGCACTCCTCTCCCGTCCATTTCCACCAGCGCCGCTTGTCGAGGGGAAATCATCACTACTAGAAATTAGCTATTCAGTAGCGCACCACTATTGGCCATCAGTGGCGCACCCACCACTGCTATCACGCCACTGCGAACAGTTAGCAGTGGTGGTGCGCCATTGCTATCTGGCTTAGCAGTGGCGCACCAGGTAGTGCGTCACTACTAGCTCCGTGGTGAGGCACTGCTAAATGGGTGAGGTGCGCCTCTGGACAAAAACAAGGTGCGCCAACGCGTGAGGTGCACCTCTGGACAAAAACAAGGTGCGCCATTGCTAAAATTTGAAATTTCTGGATCTTTATCCGGCACATTTTTTTCGTATTTTTTTGCTCGTTATTTTTTCTTGTTTTTGTTCCCAAATTATTTGTCCCATGTTCATTCTCATTTTCATAACCTAGGCACCGGTGAGGATGGATGTATGAGAGAGTGAGGAGAGGAGGAAGGCCCAAGCTAATAGAGGTCGAAGGTCGCTGGAGAGGAGGAGGGAGGCCAGAGGGTTATTGGAGAGGAGGGCCGCCGAAGAGGAGGAGGGAGGCCGGAGGGTCGTCAGAGTGGATGGGGAAGTAGAAGGAAAGGAGGAAAAGAGAGGAGGAGGAGATGAGATGAGAGGAGGAGGAGAGGAGGAAAATAAAATGAGTGGAAGAGGAGGGAGGAGGGAGTAAGTGACCGGCTATCCTCCAACTTTCAAATTTTATTGGCGGAAAGCTTAGCAGTGGCGCACCAAGTGAGGGGTGCGCCTCTACTAATTTTTTCTTTTTTTTTTTGAAAATTTTGCTCGAAATCTAAAACCTGAAAAAGTACCGTTTCTGTTTTGAATTTGACGAATCCATTTTTTTGTCCAAAAGACCGTAGGTGCTTGAATTCGGATAGGAAATTTCGTGTAGATACATTTTCATATAAAAAAGATTTTCATCGGAGGTCGTATGCAACCAGAATTCCCGTTTTACCGAAACATGAAACCATTTTGCATTATATATCAAAATTCATGTTTTTCAATTTTCACTAAAACTATATGGCATAACACACAGACATCTCGAAGGATTTAATTTTTTGAAATTTCTATGTTTTTTTTCAGAACTGAAGAAGGCGCTGTGCGTGTGTGTGTGTGTGTGTGTGTGGGGGGGGGTGTCATGAGAATTTTGGCCAGGAGTTACCAGTGGCGCATCACATATAGGTGCGGCACTGCTATGTGAGGTAGCAATTGCGCATCTATGTGTGGTGCGCCACTGGCAACCCCTAAACCTATTTGTACCCCACTCCCCTAAACTTCGTAGTGGCGCACCCCTTAGTGGTGCGCCATTGCTATATGAGATAGCAATGTCACACCTCTAAGGAGTGCGCCACTGCTATGTTTGGGGAGGGGTGAGATTTGGCAGACCTTTAGTGGTGGCGCACCTCAAAAGCAGTGCGCCACTGCTATGTTATAGGTGTGCGCCACTAATATCATTCTTACGGCTAGGCCTTTTTCTAGTAGTGCATCACCCACTTTTGGGCCACGGTGTCGGCATCTGCGAACGTCCTTCCCTTCTTAAAGGCGTCGTTATGGTAATCTTGACCCTCCTTCGTGCTTCAGGTGAAAGTGTAAGATCCTCGAATCGGACGGTGACGGTGCTCTCGTGTCGTGTTCTTCTTGAAGATACTGCCTTGGAGTTCACGGTATGGATCTCTTCGTTGGTGGCGTGGCGTTATTAATTTAAGGTTGGGCCTCTTAACAACTTCGCTATCCGTTTTGGTAAACAGTATGCCCTACCGTATTCTTTGCTAAGTGTATGTATGGTCGTCAGCTCCATTTATTTTGCTTGACGTATGGCCAACTTCTTGCTGGCTGGATAGATATTTCATTTCCTACGTACGTACAATCGGCGCGCTGTGCCGCCGGCACTGGCAATCTGTGTCCCCCCTTGGCCTCTCAGTCGATAAGACCGACACTGGAAATCTACGAATTGATGATGAATATGTGGGGTTTTTTGCTAGGGAGAAAACTACAGGAGCTTCAGTTTCAGCTCGACCACACCACGCCGATCGAATCACACGATCCAGCAATCCTGATAAGGCTCCGGCGACCCGACGAAGCTTGGCCTGACCATGACATGCACCAACTTGCCGCGCCGCTGCTAACGGGCACCGGGACAGCGACGCCCCCCGTCGGCGCTCGCTCCAGACAGATCCGCCTCCCGTCTCCTCGCGTCACCGAGCGGACGACGACGAAAACGACGACGACGACGACTGGCTCTGTAATGATTCAGAGGAAAACGTATAGAAGACGGTGCGGGGCATACCCTGCTCCCGGGATAAGGCTGGCGGCGCCGCGGCGAGATGGGCAGCGGGAATGATGAGAGCACAGTTGATTGTGACGCGGGAGGAAGCGCGCACAGCGCCAGGCTTGGGTCCCGGCGAGGAGATAGGGTTACGGATGACTACGGGCGAGGCGGAGGAGCGATTCCCGTCCACTGCGTTATTGATATCGACTCCGACAGGCCGGCCCGGCCGTCCCCCCTATGCGCTGCCCGTTGTTTTCTCCATAATTTCCCCCGGATCTGTGATGCCTCCACTTGTGGTGAATACAGGCTCGGGTGAAAGATATTCGGAACCAATGCAAGTGGCGCGATGCTTGCAACTTCTGACTTCTCATTATTGTTTTTAGCTGGACTTCCCATTCGTCTTCCTCCCTATACCGCTAGTCAGTGAAAGCTTAGATGGATTATTACATCATCTTTTCCGGCGACGGTGACTACACGATACGGTGGCAACGGTAGCCGCCAAAATCAGGAACCGGAGCTCTGGTGGTTTGAAGACTGGTAAGGTCATCTTCAGTGGCTCGACCTATTTCGGATACCGAAAAGTGTCCGCTTGTGTTCTGTTTGAGTCAGGTCACGGATACTGTATTAGGATGGTTTGATGGTATGCCTGTTTATGTCAGTTAGCCTGTGGTGACCCTGCATACCACTGCATGTCAGTAAGATGTCGGTCTGTCGATATAATATTCACGTAAGCATCAATCCGCAAATATTACATCCCTCGTAGTAGTACAACGTAACATAACAGGTCCATAACTCATTCATTTATTATTACAAGCAACATGTATATATCATCCTCGAGCTCCTCTTGGGTCCTAAGAGGGATACTCCTG
This sequence comes from Lolium rigidum, assembly GCF_022539505.1. Classification (NCBI taxonomy): domain Eukaryota; kingdom Viridiplantae; phylum Streptophyta; class Magnoliopsida; order Poales; family Poaceae; genus Lolium; species Lolium rigidum. The sequence continues at coordinate 280,730,942 of NC_061508.1, forward strand.
GGTTCGAGGTGAACCCAACTTAACTTACAATATAAGAGTCTTACTAGGTTATACATTTATTCTCCTCGAGCAGTTAAGTACTAAGAGTTCGTACTGCTCGGATACTACTACTACTTGGTAGGTCTACACGTGCTCTCCTCCGAAATCCTCCCCGGTTCCGTAGACTATGAGGTAGTCTACACCTTCAACACCTCCAGAGAGGTCTGGTTCTTCATAGCCGATGACTTCGGCTCCTTCGTAGGTTGTCGTTGTCCTCCTCCAGATGATTCGGACAATCTAGCGGTGGATTTAAGAGTGGTATGAGTACGAGCGTACTCAACAAGTTCATTATAGAAAAGAGGTGTTTAATGCACTAACTGCGATATCAGACCAGAAAGTCTAATACCAATGCAGATTTTGATAATCATTTCTTCAAGAGGTTGCTTTTATTCCAAAGAACTATGTCCGTCAGCCTTCACCGGTTTATTAGAACTTCATGGAGTTCCTTTCCGGCAGCGTTCGCAGTTCTAAATCCCGGAACAAGGAGTGACAGGTCACGATTCATTACACTCTGCGAGAGGTGTGTTGCTTTACCCATAAGAGATCTTAACCTTGGTGCCAACCGGGCAGCTTTCCCGTCCACACTTCCTTCGGTGTGAGGCCCGGTATAAGGTCTAGCCAATCATGTTCCTCCGCTACCTCGAACACCCACCCTTTGTTGCATGCCCCGACCCTGGGTGGACCTCTTATACCAATTAAGGATGGACCCCGACCACGACGACAGTCTGGGATCGAACCAAACTCCTTCGCCGGTAGCTGCAACCCATCATAGACCGCAATACTGTGGGGACTTAGGACTCCCCAGCCTCACCGCTTGCTCCTTCGGGCGACAAGTGTACTACGGACAATACCGTGGGGACTTCGGACTCCCCAGCCTCACCGCTTGCCCCCTTGGATTACAAGTGTACTACGGTAAAGCGCATCCGTTGATGAACGAGAGGTGGAAACACTTTTGACTACTCCGTCCCACCCGCGATCTTATGGTTAACACGGTTGTTACGGCACAAGAATCACTGGACGACATTTATTGTTTAATCCTAGATGGATATAAACCCTTGCAATGGAACCTCCACCATATCAACACAATCCATGGTTCCATTGCCCACCACTTAGTCATATTCATAGTTATGAAAATAGTGGTTTTGCTTTTTATGCAATAGTGGTAAATATAGTACTTTGCAAGTAATTTGGTAAAAATACTCGAATGACATGAGCAAGTGATGAACTTGCCTGAACACTGCAAAGTGTTGTAGTTGGATGGTGTGGACTGACCCTTGTCCTCTGTTGCTGAAAAATAGCATCATTGTCCGATAAGGGCAATGGTTAAAGAAGCATTTATGCATTATTCCATTTTTAGGGTTGTTCCCCCCTTCCGGTGTTTTTATCATTTCATGTGAGAGGTTAATACTAAGAATGACTTAGGGATACTCTGTTTAGGGTAAAATACAACCTTGAAATGTTGTCAAGGTGTTTTTAAAGTCCAAAAGAATTTATGAACTTATTTTCATTATTGAAAATATAGGGTGTGATTTAATTGATTATTTTAATCATCAAATTAGGACTTAATAATGTTTGTCTTCAAAAATTCCATTTCATATTTTATTATGATAGAGAATTTTATGCTGAGCATTTTTCATGTTTTTAATTATTTTTTTAGAGCCATATTCTATTTTATAAAATTCTTAGAAATTCTCACTTAAATGGGTATTTTGGAAATGTCCAAAATACCCCTTGGGCCCACCTGTCAGGCGGACGAGCTGGTTAGGTTGGACCAGCCCACTGGGCTCGGTCCAACCGACCCAGTCGCGTCGTCTCCTCGCTGTGTCCTAACCCTAATTCCCCTCTCAGCTCCCGCGATGCCGAAATCGCCTCCGCCGTCGCCGCTTTGATCTGGCCGTCTCCGGCCATCGCCGGCGATGAGATGGGTGCCAATCGAACCGCCGTTCGACGGCGCACCGTTTGGTCCGTGTCGATCTGGCTTTCGCCGCCGCCTCGACTCGTCCCCATCGCCACTGCTCGCCTGCCGTGGTGTGCCGCGGCGATTTCGTGGCCGCCGATGCTTCAGGAGCCGTGGCGCGGCCGTGTGCCTCGCCATGGTGGTGCTGGCGTTGCGGCGAGGTGGTGCCTGGCTTGGCTTGGCCTGGCGCCGCCATTCGCCTGGCATGTGCCGCCGTGCCGCCATGGCCGTGTTCCTCTCCGCTTCACCTGTAAGTTTACTCCTCCTCCTTCCTCCTCTGTTACCTGTTCTACTCTCTTCTCTCCTCCTCCTCTTCGTCTAGATTGGCCACTGGCCTGCTTCTTCATGTGGAGATGCTTGCTGTGCCGATGTACTGCTGCTGCGCTTCTGTGGCCCTGCGCCATGCCAGCCTTGGTGATGTGCTATCTGTTGTGCCGTGCTAGGCTAGGCATGCCGCTGCGCCACTGTTGCTGTGCTTGTGCTGCCATGCGTATGCTGTTGCTGTGCTGCTGCCATGGACCCTATCTGGTGTGCTGTGCTATTCTTTCTCCATTACTGGCTATTGCAACTCATGAGCTCTTGCTCATGAGCATACTGTGGTGCTTTGTTTAATTTAGTGGCTCCTGCTGTTGCTCTGTATACCATGCCTCTCCTGTATATGAAATTGCTTGCCCCTGGCTTGATCATGATGCATGATCCTTGCCTTTGGCAAGTGCCAGTGTTCCTGATGTGCTACTATCTGTGCTCTATTTCATGGACATGCTCAATTGAGCCTAGCTGTTAAATTAACTGCCCCCTCCCTTGATGGAGTGCTTCTGGATACAATTGTGCTACCTAATTCACTTATCTGTGATGCAATTGTTCAGTTATATGTTTGGTTTAATTATCTGTCCATGTGTTAATACTTGGAATGGTTTCTAGCATGCTGTATCATGCTCTAGCAAGCTTCTGGTGTTCATATGATCATCAGTTGCTTGTAAAAGCTGCTCTTTGGTGTATGTGCCTCACTGTTGATCACTCTATGTTGTGTGTGCATCACACAGGCTTGGCCTGGTGTGTGATGGTGCTTGCTCAAGCATCTGTTGATGCTTGCAGTGATCCATTGGATCATCAACAAGGTTCTGTTGCATCAATTGCTTGTGTATTTCATTTATCTGTGTTGACTTGCTTTGTTGAATGGATAAATGATGTGAACTGCTTGCAGTTGTGATCATCCTATTTACTGTGGCAGGGCTAGATGGATGCCAACACTTGGTTGTGTACCCTAGCCCTCCATTTGAACCTTTCTGGGTGATGATAACTGTGCAAGGCTTGTGATTTGGGCTGTTTCAGTGGTTGAGGTGGCCTCAACAGCAACTCCTTGCTGTTCAGGAAGCTCCCACCCTTGTTGGCTTGCTGTGGCTTAGTGAATACCTCACTGGTTAATTCCTTGTTGGATTTTCAGTGATCTTTGCTGTTGACAAACAAGAATAGACACAATTTGTCTATATGTCTGATGGTGTGCTAAGCCTTAGGTGCTAGGTGACTTTGGTTGATTGGATAGGATCATTTCCTTGATGGATTTCCTTGGTTAAGCCACTGTTCTGGTTAACCAGAGTGTTCCCTTGGTGATTTCCTATTTGCTTCACCCTTATTTGCTTGCACCAACCGGCTTGGTAGCCAGATGATGACCCAAACAGGGTTTCTACCAATCATTTCTTCTGTGATTGATGCTTATGCTTATTTATGAGCAAAACTATTGCTTGCCCATGATCATCTGTGTATACCTCACTCCAGCTCCTAGAAATGTGTTGGTGTAGAGGGTTTGCTTCTGGATGATGACTTAAGCTTGCCCTGCTCCTCCTGGCTAGCTTGAGCTTGCTCTACTCCATCTGGTGCTTGCTCCCGCGCTGACGCGTTCTTGGTGAAACTGTCCCTGGATGGTTTCTGGTGGTTTGCTGTTCTTCCTGTTCTAAGTGTTCTTGCTGTTCTTACCCTGGTGAAGCTTCTGTCGATGGAGCTGCTAGGGTTTTGGCTTGGTGAAAAGGTTTTATACCTAACCCACCATGCTTCCCTGGTCGACAGCTCTTGCTTGGTCACTTTGGTGACTCACTGTGTGTGTGGTGCTGTTGTGCATTGATGGCGCGTAAGACACACGTCCGTTGGGAACCCCAAGAGGAAGGTGTGATGCGTACAGCAGCAAGTTTTCCCTCAGTAAGAAACCAAGGTTATCGAACCAGTAGGAGTCAAGGAACACGTGAAGGTTGTTGGTGGCGGAGTGTAGTGCGGCGCAACACCGGGATTCCGGCGCCAACGTGGAACCCGCACAACACAACAAAGTACTTTGCCCCAACGTAACGATGAGGTTGTCAATCTCACCGGCTTGCTCGTAAACAAAGGATTAGATGTATAGTGTGGATGATGATGTTTGTTTGCGAAGAACAAGTAAAGAACAATTGCATTAGATTGTATTTCGGATGTAAAGAATGGACCGGGGTCCACAGTTCACTAGTGGTGTCTCTCCCATAAGATAAATAGCATGTTGGGTGAACAAATTACAGCTTGGGCAATTGATAAATAAAGAAGGCATAACAATGCACATACATATATCATGATGAGTACTATGAGATTTAATCGGGGCATTACGACAAAGTACATAGACCGCTATCCAAGCATGCATCTATGCCTAAAAAGTCCACCTTCGAGTTATCATCCGAACCCCTTCCAGCATTAAGTTGCAAACAACGGACAATTGCATTAAGTATGGTGCGTAATGTAACCAACACAAATATCCTTAGACAAAGCATTGATGTTTTATCCCTAGTGGCAACAAGCACATCCACAACCTTAGAACTTTCCGTCACTCGTCCCGCATTCAATGAAGGCATGAACCCACTATCGAGCATAAATACTCCCTCTTGGAGTCACAAGTATCAACTTGGCCGCAGCCTCTACTAGCAACGGAGAGCATGCAAGAACATAAACAACATATATGATAGATTGATAATCAACTTGACATAGTATTCAATATTCATCGGATCCCAACAAACACAACATGTAGCATTACAAATAGATGATCTTGATCATGATAGGCAGCTCACAAGATCTAACATGATAGCACAATGAGGAGAAGAGAACCATCTAGCTACTGCTATGGACCCATAGTCCAGGGGTGAACTACTCACACATCGATCCGGAGGCGATCATGGTGATGAAGAGACCTCCGGGAGATGATTCCCCTCTCCGGCAGGTGATAACCCACAAGTATAGGGGATCGCAACAGTCTTCGAGGGAAGTAAAACCTAAATTTATTGATTCGACACAAGGGGAGGTAAATAATACTTATAAGCCTTAACAACTGAGTTGTCAATTCAGCTGCACCTGGAAAAGCACTAGTAACTGTGGGTGATGTGAAAGCAAGCAGTAATATGAGAGCGAGTAGTAACAAGAATACGACAGCAAGAGTAGAGTAATATGAGAGCAATGGCACCAGAAAATAGTTGATACTACTTCCAATGACATATAGGAACGAGTATATGATGAGAGATGGACCGGGGTTCTCAGCTATCTACACTAGTGGTAACTCTCCAATAACAAGTGTTGGGTGAACAAATTACAGTTGGGCAATTGATAGGATTGAAATAGCATTAAGACAGAACATCAAGATTATTAATCATGTAGGCATGTTTTCCATATATAGTCATACGTGCTCGCAATGAGAAACTTGCATAACATCTTTTGTCCTACCAGCCGGTGGCAGCCGGGCCTCTAGGGAATCTACTGGAAATTAAGTTACTCCTTTTAATAGAGCACCGGAGCAAAGCATTAACACTCCGTGAAAACATGTGACCCTCATATCTAAGCATTCCCTTCCAGTTATCCCAGTTGCTGTCACTCTGGGGCCTCGGGTTCTGGACATAGACATGTGCAAACAACTTGTAGATACAATCTAAGCAATAAGTATAGAGCTTAAATCTAAGATCATGCCACTCGGGCCCTAGTGACAAGCATTAAACACAACAAGATTGCAGCAACAATAACTTCATAAACTTTATAGATAGACTAGTCATAATGTAACAATCCATCGGATCCCAACAAACGCAACACCGATTACATCAGATGAATCTCAATCATGTAAGGAAGCTCATGAGATCATTGTATTGAAGTACATGGGGGAGAGAATACCAACTAGCTACAGCTAGAACCCGTAGTCCATGGGGGAACTACTCACGGAGCATGATGGAGGCGGTGGCGTCGATGGAGATGGCTTCCGGGGGTACTTCCCCGTCCCGGCGGCGTGCCGGAACAGAGATTCTGTCCCCCCGAATTGGAGTTTCGCGATGGCGGCGGCGCCCCTGGAGTCTTTCTGGAGTTTCATCAATTCGTATCGAAGATTTAGGTCAGGACGGCTTAAATAGGCGAAGAGGCGGAGTCGGAAGGGCCACGGGGCCCCCTCACAGTAGGGGGGCACGCCCCCCCTTGGGACACGCCGCCACCATGTGTGGGGCCCCCGTGGCTCCCCTCTGGTCCCACTCTGGCTCTCTGGAAGCTTCCGGAAAAAATAAGGTTCTGGGTGTTGATTTCGTCGAATTCCGAGAATATTGCCCGAACAGCCTTTCCGGGAACCAAAAACAGCGAGAAAACGAGAACCGGCACTCGTGGCATCTTGTTAATAGGTTAGTTCCGGAAAACGCATAAAAACATTATAAAGTGTGAGCAAAACATGTAGGTATTGTCATAAAACAAGCATGGAACATCAGAAATTATAGGTACGTTGGAGACGTATCAAGCATCCCCAAGTTTAGTTTCTGCTCGCCTTGAGTAGGTAAACGATAAAAAGAATAATTTCTGTAGTGACATGCTACTTACATAATCTTGATCATACTATTATAAAGCATATGAGATGAATGCAGTGACTCAAGGCAATGATCTATAGTTGCTAACAAATAGATAACATATAGCAAAACTTTTCATGAATAGTACTTTCAAGACAAGCATCAAAAGTCTTGCATAAGAGTTAACTCATAAAGCAATAAATTCAAAGTAAAGGCATTGAAGCAACACAGAGGGAGATTTAAGTTTCAGCAGTTGCTTTCAACTTTCAACATGCATATCTCATGGATAATTGTCAACACAAAGTAATATGATGAATGCAAATAAGCAAGTATGTAAGAATAAATGCACAGTTGACACAAGTGTTTGCTTCTAAGATGGAAGGAAGTAGGTAAACTGACTCAACATAAAGTAAAAGAAAGGCCCTTCGCAGAGGGAAGCAGGGATTAAATCATGTGCTAGAGCTTTTTAAGTTTTGAAATCATATAGAGATTATAAAAGTAAAGTTTTGAGAGGTGTTTGTTGTTGTCAACGAATGATAGTGGGCACTCTAACTACCTCATCAACCAGACTTTCAAGAGCGACTCCCATGAAGGACGTTATCTCTACCAGCAAGGTAGATCATCCCTCTTCTCTTTTGTTTACACATGTATTTTAGTTTTATTTATGGTTGACACTCCTCCCAACCTTTTGCTTTCACAAGCCATGGCTAACCGAATCCTCGGGTGCCTTCCAACATTCACATACCATGAAGGAGTGTCTATTTGCAAAATTAAGTTGCTTACTGATGAATCAGGGCAAATCATGTGAAGAGAATTATTAATGAAAGTTAATTAATTGGGGCTGGGAACCCCATTGCCAGCTCTTTTTGCAAAATTATTGGATAAGCGGATGTGCCACTAGTCCATTATGAAAGTCTGTCAGGAGTAAATGACAAGATTGAAAGATAAACACCACATACTTGCTCATGAGCTATAAAACATCAACACAAATTGAGAAGCATTTTTGAAGGTTTAAAGGTAGCACATGAAGTATTTACTTGGAATGGCAGGAAATACCACATAGTAGGTAGATATGGTGGACACAAATGGCATAGGTTTTGGCTCAAGGTTTTGGATGCACGAGAAGCATTTCCTCTCAGTACAAGGCTTTGGCTAGCAAGGTTCTTTGAAGCAAACACAAGTATGAACCGGTACAACAAAACTTACATAAGAACATATTGCAAGTATTATAAAACTCTACACTGTCTTCCTTGTTGCTCAAACACTTTTACCAGAAAATATCTAGACCTCAGAGAGACCAATCATGCAAACCAGTTTCAACAAGCTCTACGGTATTTCTCCACTAATAGGTTTAAACTACATGATGCAAGAGCTTAATCATGATCTACTTGAGAGCTCAAAACAATTGCCAAGTATCAAATTATCCAAGACAATATGAGGCATTTTCTGTTTTCCAACCAAATAGCAATAAATGCAATAGCTTCCAACTTTTGTCATTGAACATTAAAAGTAAAACGAAGAACACAAGTGTTCATATGAAAAAGCGGAGCGTGTATCTCTCCCACACATGGATTGCTAGGATCCGATCTTATTCAAACAAAAACAAAAATAAAAACACACAGACGCTCCAAGTAAAACACATAAGATGTGACCGAATAAAAATATAGTTTCAATAGAAGAAACCTGATAAGTTGATGAAGAAGGGGATGCCTTGGGCATCCCCAAGCTTAGACGCTTGAGTCTTCTTGAAATATGCAGGGATGAACCATGGGGGAATCCCCAAGCTTAGGCTTTTAACTCTTCTTGATCAAATATCATCCTCCTCTCTTGACCCTTGAAAACTTCCTTCACACCAAACTTCTCATAAACTTCATTAGAGGGGTTAGTACTCAAAAAAACTTTAATCCACTTTAGTCCTGTAGTGACACATTGCAAGAACTCAATAAAACATTAGCTACAGCTCTCCACGTCTAGAAAGCCTCACTTAAAGTCCACAAGAGACAATGCAAAAAACAGAGACAGAATCTGTCAAAACAGAACAACCGATAAACACGAATTTTTAAGAAGTACTTCCGTTGCTCAAATCAGAAAACTCAAAACTAATGAAAGTTGCGTACATATCTGAGGATCACTCACGTAAATTGGCAGATTTTTCTGAGTTACCTACAGAGAATACTACCCAAATTCGTGACAGCAAGAAATCTGTTTCTGCGCAGAAATCCAAATCTAGCATCAACCTTCTATTAGAGACTTCACTTGGCACAACATTGCAATAAAATAAAGATAAGGAGAGGTTGCTACAGTAGTAACAACTTCCAAAACTCAACAAAACAGTAGCAAAATAAAGACATGTGTTATCTCCCAAGAAGTGCTTTCTTTATAGCCATTAAGATGGGCTCAACAGTTTTAATGATGCACTCGCAAGAAATAAGAGTTGAAGCAAAAGAGAGCATCAAGAAGAAAATTCAAAACACATTTAAGTCTTACCCACTTTCTATGCATAGGAATCTTGTACACAAATAAATTCATGAAGAACAAATTGACAAGCATAGAAAGATAGAACAAGAGTAACTTCAAAAGTTTCAGCATATAGAAAGGTGTTTTAGTACCATGCAAATTTCTACAACCATATTTTCCTCTCTCATAATAATTTTTAGTAGCTTCATGGATAAACTCAACAATATAACTATCACATAAAGCATGTTTTTCATGATCCATAAACACATAATTTTTATCAAGCTCAAAAATAATAGGATCAAAACTTTCAAACTCACTTTTATCAATAATATAACAAGATGATTGATCAATCTCAAAAGATATGGGACTCCTAGATAAAGTCAAGAACTCTCCAATCCAATTTTCATTAGTAGTACAATTAATATTATCAAGTAACATAGGACCATCATCTAGAGATTTATCATAAACATTTGCTAAGCAAAACTTTTTAGTACCATGCATTTCGACATCAGGCACAAACAAAGCATTATCATAAGATTTATCAAAATAGCATGGATTGTCATAGATAACAGGAGCATAATTATTCTCACAAGTTTTACTCGTAGGGAATATTTCAAGAGAATCCACAGGAACATAACATTCAACCTCCTTTGGTAAGCATGGAGGACAATCAAATAGTGTAAGAGATAAAGAGTTACTCTCATTAGAAGGTTGGCATGGGTAGCTAATCCATTGTTCCTCCTTTTGTTCATCACTCTCCTCTTCTTTTTCATCCAATGATCTTTAAGGTTCATCAATTTCCTCCTCTTTTTCATCCAATGAGATTTCAGGTTCACCAATTTCTTCTTTCACAGGTTCCTGCAAATTGTGAGTGCATTCTTGTGCATTAATGAGTCTCTCTTTATAATCAATGATATAAGGATTATCACTATAACTTTCTATGCAAAAATTAAGGATAGAAGAGACATAATCTTTAAGGTCCTTACAAACAACACAAGTTTCATAATTTTTAGCCATGAAGGATTCTATTTCAGAGGCCCCCATAAATATGACAAATTGTTCTACCTCTTCGAACCCAAGATGAATATAGCTATTCCAATTATAGTTCTTAATTAAAACTTCCTCACTAAAGCCACATTGAAATTTAAGATGTTTAGCATCCTGTTTAGAGCAACAGTTTATATCATGGCGTTTAAGCAAGATTTTAGCAATTGCATTCAATTTTCTATCACGGCACTCATAACTTTACCCGTTCTTGATTCTCTATAATTATTATATAATTCAATAAGCTCCAAATAGGTTGTAGGTTCTCCCATAGCAACAGTTTTTAATTTTTAGGTTTTTCAAAATTTTATGGATTTTCAGGTATATAAGGAAAATAAAACAAGACAAAAATAAACTAGACAAAAGTAAACTAAGCAAAATAATACTGGACAGAAATAAACTAAGCAAAAATAAACTAGACAAAAGTAAACTAAGCAAAACAAAATAAAATAAAACAAAAACAGAGAGAGAGGTAGAGTGTACTCCCCGGAGTGAACTTATGAGTAGAGCTATGCCTCCCCGGCAACGGCGCCTAGAAAATAGTCTTGATAACCCACAAGTATAGGGGACCGCAACGGTCTTCGAGGGAAGTAAAACCCAAATTTATTGATTCGACACAAGGGGAGGTAAAGAATACTTATAAGCCTTAACAACCGAGTTGTCAATTCAGCTGCACCTGGAAAAGCACTAGTAACGAGGGGTGATGTGAAAGCAGCAGTAATATGAGAGCAGTAGTAACGAGTAACACAGCAACAGTAGCAGTAATATGAGAGCAATGGCACCAGAAAATAGTTGATACTACTTCCAATGACATATAGGAACGAGTATATGATGATGAGAGATGGACCGGGGTTCCCAGCTATCTACACTAGTGGTAACTCTCCAATAACAAGTGTTGGGTGAACAAATTACAGTTGGGCAATTGATAGGATTGAAATAGCATTAAGACGTAACATCAAGATTATTAATCATGTAGGCATGTTTTCCATATATAGTCATACGTGCTCGCAATGAGAAACTTGCATAACATCTTTTGTCCTACCAGCCGGTGGCAGCCGGGCCTCTAGGGAATCTATCGGAAATTAAGGTACTCCTTTTAATAGAGTACCGGAGCAAAGCATTAACACTCCGTGAAAACATGTGATCCTCATATCTAAGCCTTCCCCTTCAGTTATCCCGATTCTGTTGTCACTGCGGGGCCTCGGGTTCCGCACATAGACATGTGCAAACAACTTGTAGATACAATCTAAGCAATAAGTATAGAGCTTAAATCTAAGATCATGCCACTCGGGCCCTAGTGACAAGCATTAAACACAACAAGATTGCAGCAACAATAACTTCATAAACTTTATAGATAGACTAATCATAATGTAACAATCCATCGGATCCCAACAAACGCAACACCAATTACATCAGATGAATCTCAATCATGTAAGGCAGCTCATGAGATCATTGTATTGAAGTACATGGGGGAGAGAATACCAACTAGCTACAGCTAGAACCCGTAGTCCATGGGGGAACTACTCACGGAGCACGATGGAGGCGGTGGCGTCGATGGAGATGGCTTCCGGGGGCACTTCCCCGTCCCGGCGGCGTGCCGGAACAGAGATTATATCCCCCGATTTGGAGTTTCGCGATGGCGGCGACGCCCCCGGAGTCTTTCTGGAGTTTCGTCAATTCGTATCGAAGATTTAGGTCAGGACGGCTTAAATAGGCGAAGAGGTGGAGTCGGAAAGGCCACGGGGCCCCCTCACAGTAGGGGGGCGCCCCCCCCTTGGGCCGCGCCGCCACCATGTGTGGGGCCCCCAGGGCTCCCCTCTGGTCCCACTCTGGCTCTCTGGAAGCTTCCGGGAAAAATAAGGTTCTGGGCGTTGATTTCGTCGAATTCCGAGAATATTGCCCGAACAGCCTTTCTGGAACCAAAAACAGCAGAAAACAGGAACTGGCACTGTGGCATCTTGTTAATAGGTTTGTTCCGGAAAACGCATAAAAACATTATAAAGTGTGAGAAAAACATGTAGGTATTGTCATAAAACAAGCATGGAACATCAGAAATTATAGGTACGTTGGAGACGTATCAGCAGGGTGCCGGAGGTGATCTCCTGAATCCCCCGAGATGGGATTGGCGGCGGCGTCTCTGGAAGGTTTTCCGTATCGTGGCTCTCGGTACTGGGGTTTTCGCGACGAAGGCTTTAAGTAGGCGGAAGGGTAGGTCTAGGGGCGGCACGAGGGCCCCACACGCCAGGGCCGCGCGGCCAGGGCCTGGGCCGCGCCGCCCTAGTGTGTCGGCGCCTCGTCGCCCCACTTCGTTTCCCTTTCGGACTTCTGGAAGCTTCGTGGAAAAATAAGACCCTGGGCGTTGATTTCGTCCAATTCCAAGAATATTTCCTTTGTAGGATTTCTGAAACCAAAAACAACGAGTAAAATAGCAACCGGCTCTTCGGCATCTCGTCAATAGGTTAGTGCCGGAAAATGCATAATAATGACATAAAGTGTGTATAAAACATGTGAGTATCATCATAAGAGTAGCATGGAACATAAGAAATTATAGATACGTTTGAGACGTATCAAGCATCCCCAAGCTTAGTTCCTACTCGCCCTCGAGTAGGTAAACGATAACAAGGATAATTTCTGAAGTGACATGCTATCATAATCTTGATCAATACTATTGTAAAGCATATGAGATGAATGCAGCGATTCGAAGCAATGGTAAAGACAATGAGTAAACAACTGAATCATATAGCAAAGACTTTTCATGAATAGTACTTTCAAGACAAGCATCAATAAGACTTGCATAAGAGTTAACTCATAAAGCAATAAATTCTTAGTAGAAAGCTTTGAAGCAACACAAAGGAAGATATAAGTTTCAGCGGTTGCTTTCAACTTCAACATGTTTATCTCATGGATAATTGTCAACATAAAGCAATATAACAAGTGCAATAGGTAAACATGTAAGAATCAATGCACATAGTTCACACAAGTGTTTGCTTGTAAGATAGAAAGAAGTAGGTAAACTCAACAATAAAGTAAAAGAATGGCCCTTCGCAGAGGGAAGCATGGATTACTATTTTTGTGCTAGAGCTTTTCATTTTGAAAACATAGAAACAATTTTGTCAACGGTAGTAATAAATCATATGTGTTATGTATAAGACATCTTATAAGTTGCAAGCCTCATGCATAGATTACCAATAGAGCTCGCACCTTGTCCTAATTAGTTTGGATTAACACGGATTATCATTGCATAACATATGTTTCAACCAAGTGTCACAAAGGGGTACCTCTATGCCGCCTGTACAAAGGTCTAAGGAGAAATATCGCATTTGATTTCTCTTTTTTGATTATTCTCAACTTAGACATCCATACCGGGACAACATCGACAACAGATAATGGACTCCTCTTTAATGCATAAGCATTCAACAACAGATAATATTCTCATAAGAGATTGAGGATTAATTGTCCAAATTGAAACTTCCACCATGATTCATGGCTTTAGTTAGCGGCCCAATGTTCTTCTCTAACAATATGCATACTCAAACCATTTGATCATGAAAATCGCCCTTACTTCAGACAAGACGAACATGCATAGCAACTCACATGATATTCAACAAAGGTGTAAAAGTTGATGGCGTCCCCGGAAGCATGGTTACCGCTCAACAAGCAACTTATAAGAAATAAGATACATAGCTACATATTCTTCACCACAATAGTTTTTAAGGCTATTTTCCCATGAGCTATATATTGCAAAGGCAAAGAATAGAATTTTAAAGGTAGCACTCAAGTAATTTACTTTGGAATGGCAAAGAAATACCATGTAGTAGGTAGGTATGGTGGACACAAATGGCATAGTTTTTGGTTCAAGGATTTGGATGCACGAGAAGTAATCTCTCTCAATACAAGGCTAGGCTAGCAAGGTTGTCTGAAGCAAACTCAAGTATAAAATGGTACAACAAAACTTACATATTGCAAGCATTATAAGACTCTACACTGTCTTCCTTCTTGTTCAAACACCTTAACCAGAAAATATCTAGACTCTAGAGAGACCAATCATGCAAACCAAATTTTAACAAGCTCTATGTAGTTCTTCATTAATAGGTACAAAGTACATGATGCAAGAGCTTAAACATGATCTATTTGAGCACATCAATTGCCAAGTATCAAATTATTCAAGACATCATACCAATTACCACATGAAGCATTTTCTGTTTCCAACCATATAATAATGAACGAAGCAGTTTCAACCTTCACCATGAACATTAAAAGTAAAGCTAAGAACACATGTGTTCATATGCAACAGCGGAGCGTGTCTTTCTCCCAAACAAGGAATGCTAGGATCCGATTTTATTCAAACAAAAACAAAAACAAAAGCAAACAGACGCTCCAAGTAAAGCACATAAGATGTGACGGAATAAAAATATAGTTTCACTAGAGGTGACCTGATAAGTTGTCGATGAAGAAGGGATGCCTTGGGCATCCCCAAGCTTAGATGCTTGAGTCTTCTTAAAATATGCAGGGATGAACCACGGGGGCATCCCCAAGCTTAGACTTTTCACTCTTCTTGATCATATTGTATCATCATCCTCCTCTCTTGACCCTTGAAAACTTCCTCCACACCAAACTCAAAAAAAACTCATTAGAGGGTTAGTGCATAATCAAAAATTCATATATTCTGAGGTGACATAATCATTCTTATCACTTCTGGACATTGCACAAAGCTACTGAAAGTTAATGGAACAAAGAAATCCATCAAACATAGCAAAACAGACAATGCGAAATAAAAGGCAGAATCTGTCAAAACAGAACAGTCCGTAAAGACGAATTTTTCTGGGGCACTTAACTTGCTCAGATGAAAATGCTCAAATTGAATGAAAGTTGCGTACATATCTGAGGATCACGCACTTAAATTGGCAGATTTTTCTGAGTTACCTACAGTCGGGGCGGCTCAATTTCGTGACAGCAAGAAATCTGTTTCTGCGCAGTAATCCAAATCTAGTATTGACTTTACTATCAAAGACTTTACTTGGCATAACAATGCAATAAAATAAAGATAAGGAGAGGTTGATACAGTAGTAACAACTTCCAAGACTCAAATATAAAACAAAAGTGCAGAAGTAAAATAATGGGTTGTCTCCCATAAGCGCTTTTCTTTAACGCCTTTCAGCTAGGCGCAGAAAGTGTGAATCAAGTATTATCAAGAGATGAAGCATAAACATCAATAGGTATCTTAGATGCTCCATCATCCGTAGTGGTGCTAAGGGTTTTGTCAATTTTAGGCCTATAATAGTTTTTTGGCTTAGGCACTTTAGAGACATACATGATTTTTTGCTCCTTACCCACATAGGCTTTCTCCTTAAACTTAAGAGAAGAAAAAGTTGAACCCAAGGTTCCCATAGCTTCTTCAAATTCACTAATCCTATGTGTTCGATTATCATGAGTAGCACAAGTTTCTAAAACAGCAATTCTCTCATTGATTCCACTTAGAGTTTTATCAAGTTTATCAATGTTATTAAGTAATATTCCCAATTTAGTCTCAACACTTGGAAGATTTTTCTCTATGACCTCCAACTTTTTCATGACATCTTCAAGAGAGATTTCAATTTTAGCTTCATTAACAGGTGGTATTCCAACTAGACTCTCAATAATACAACTAGCTTCTAAAGCAGGAGTGCCTAGGAAATTACCTCCCGTAAGAGTATCAAGAACATACCTATTCCAACTAGAGATACCAACATAAAAGTTTCTGAGTAGTATAATAGTGGAGTGTTTCTTAATGCACCTATGATGAGCATCGCTAATTCTATACCAAGCATCTTTAAAACTTTCTCCCTCTTGTTGCTTAAACGAACGAACTTCAACTTCAGGATTACTCATTTTTAGCAGTAGTAAATAAAGCAAACTAGATAAAGTAAATGCAAGTAACTAAATTTTTTTGTGTTTTTGATATGGAGAACAAGACAGTAAATAAAGTAAATGTAGCAACTAATTTTTTTGTGTTTTTGATATAAGAGCAAACAAAGCAGTAAATAAAATAAAACAAAGCAAGACAAAAACAAAGTAAAGAGATTGGATGTGGGAGACTCCCCTTGCAGCGTGTCTTGATCTCCCCGGCAACGCGCCAGAAAAAATCTTGCTGTCCACAACTGGCGCGTGGTTGACGTGGGAGGTAGAAATCTCTGTGGTGTAGCTTTTCTTCGTTCCCCGGCAACGGCGCCAGAAAAAATGCTTGATGGCGTGTAAGACACACGTCCGTTGGGAACCCCAAGAGGAAGGTGTGATGCGTACATCAGCAAGTTTTCCCTCGCAAGAAACCAAGGTTATCGAACCAAGTAGGAGTCAAGGAACACGTGAAGGTTGTTGGTGGCGGAGTATAGTGCGGCGCAACACCGGGGATTCCGGCGCCAACGTGGAACCTGCACAACACAATCAAAGTACTTTGCCCCAACGTAACAGTGAGGTTGTCAATCTCACCGGCTTGCTGTAAACAAAGGATTAGATGTATAGTGTGGATGATGATGTTTGTTTGCGAAGAACAGTAACGAACAATTGCAGTAGATTGTATTTCAGATGTAAAGAATGGACCGGGGTCCACAGTTCACTAGTGGTGTCTCTCCCATAAGATAAATAGCATGTTGGGTGAACAAATTACAGTTGGGCAATTGACAAATAAAGAAGGCATAACAATGCACATACATATATCATGATGAGTACTATGAGATTTAATCAGGGCATTACGACAAAGTACATAGACCGCTATCCAGCATGCATCTATGCCTACAAAGTCCACCTTCAGGTTATCATCCGAACCCCTTCCAGTATTAAGTTGCAAATAACAGACAATTGCATTAAGTATGGTGCGTAATGTAATCAACACAAATATCCTTAGACAAAGCATTGATGTTTTATCCCTAGTGGCAACAGCACATCCACAACCTTAGAACTTTCCGTCACCGTCCCGCATTCAATGGAGGCATGAACCCACTATCGAGCATAAATACTCCCTCTTGGAGTCACAAGTATCAACTTGGCCGTAGCCTCTACTAGCAACGGAGAGCATGCAAGAACATAAACAACATATATGATAGATTGATAATCAACTTGACATAGTATTCAATATTCATCGGATCCCAACAAACACAACATGTAGCATTACGAATAGATGATCTTGATCATGATAGGCAGCTCACAAGATCTAACATGATAGCACAATGAAGAGAAGACAACCATCTAGCTACTGCTATGGACCCATAGTCCAGGGGTGAACTACTCACACATCGATCGGAGGCGATCATGGTGATGAAGAGACCTCCGGGAGATGATTCCCCTCTCCGGCAGGGTGCCGGAGGCGATCTCCTGAATCCCCCGAGATGGGATTGGCGGCGGCGTCTCTGGAAGGTTTTCCGTATCGTGGCTCTCGGTACTGGGGTTTTCGCGACGAAGGCTTTAAGTAGGCGGCCAGGGCCGCGCGGCCAGGGCCTGGGCCGCGCCGCCCTAGTGTGTCGGCGCCTCGTCGCCCCACTTCGTTTCCCTTTCGGACTTCTGGAAGCTTCGTGGAAAAATAAGACCCTGGGCGTTGATTTCGTCCAATTCCGAGAATATTTCCTTTGTAGGATTTCTGAAACCAAAAACAGCAGAAAATAGCAACTGGCTCTTCGGCATCTCGTCAATAGGTTAGTGTCGGAAAATGCATAATAATGACATAAAGTGTGTATAAAACATGTGAGTATCATCATAAAAGTACCATGGAACATAAGAAATTATAGATACATTTGAGACGTATCATGCATGCACACTAGCTATGTGAGCAGCTAGTGTGTGTGTGTGTGTACCTGGTGCTTGGGACTTGGGCTGGTGAGAGGATCAGCTCGGCAGAGCTGTGGTATTATCCAACATTTTTACTTCTTTTCTAATCTGCCAAGTGGCTTTGCCACTTGGCATAACTTGTTTTTCTTCTTTGTGTGTGTGCAGGGAACTTGGAGATGATCAAGATGAAACTCAAGATCATCTTGATCAAGGGATTCATGAAGATCAACAATGTAGTTTAGGTCATTTAGTTGACTTGTACTTTTCCTTTTTTTCTTTTATTCCTTTTATGTAATGAGTTGTAATATTTCATAATTCTTTTCTGAATATTGTAATGACAATGTATCTTGTGTGATTATCAATAAAGCTCCAATTTTCTCTAATGTGCTTTGTATATTAATTGTACTATTTATATTCTTTATTATTTATAATTTGTTTAATGAATTACCTCAAATTTGAATTATGGGATGTTCATATGATGTTTGAATTTGAAATTCAAATGCAACTTGTGTTTGAATTCAATCATGCAACTTAAGTTTTAATGCACTACTCTCCTCTCTTCTCAAAACCCTAAATTAGTTGAGTGAGAAGAAAGTTTGTCGCACTCTCGAAACCCTAACCCTGTAAGGTGTCGAGAGAGAAACTTGTCCCCCTTCGATGCAGTTTTGTTTTAAAAGCGCGAAATTTCCCGCAATTTACGATGCAATGCACATCCCTTTCTAAAATCTACCCCTCGATCGTCTCTAAACCTGGGACATTACATAGCCCCAACGGTCCGACCTAAATTTTTTTGCCCAACCTTTTTTTCAATTTATAGAACCACTTACATAGAGTCGGAAATAAATAAAAAAAAGACTAGAAAATAGCTCTACCTAACTAGGTCGACACCCGCCATGGTTGCCTACCTGTTGTTCTAGTCGTCGACGAGATCGATGAAGACAGGAGGCCTTCAAGGACACAACGAGTGGAGAGGTTGATGAGGCATCAGTAGCGGCGTAGGTGTGGGATGAGTCGCCAGAGGACTCGCTGGCCTCTTGGGTCATCGCGGACGCCCATAGTTGGATGGCGAGGCCATCCCAATGAGCGAGCTCGGCCAGCTCAATCTCAGCAAGGACCATTTCCATGGCCTTCTCAGTCGTGAGGTCCAGTGGTTGGAGTTTCTCCTCATCCGCGGGTCGAGGACTACGACTTCGTTTTCCTCCTCGTTGTCGAGACCGACGCCATGTTTTAGGTTAAAGAAGTCGACGTCTCCGAGGTAACCAGCGTGGTGGCGTGGGTGGAAGTCCCAGGTCCCGAAGCTGGACCAGTTGTAGGAGTCGACGGCTAAGGTGGATATATGCGCAGATCCGGTGGCAGGATGAATCGGCGACGACGGATCTCGTACTGGCGATGGCGTCCCTCGTGCGGCGCCAGGACATGGCAGAAATTGAGGTAATCCGGCCAAGGGACCGGCCGGTTCTCCCCAAATAGCCGTTGTGCGAACTCTACAAGAACATAGTGGCGGTTGCGCGGGGTTTTCTTTCTTACCAGCGCCAGAGGTCCCGGCCTCGCTTTAGTTCTTTGCTTGTAGAACGGATAGCCCTTGCCCATGGCAATGGAGGGGAAGGCTCTCATCCCCCCCCACCCTGCTCCCAGCTCGCTACAGTAACTGCTCCCCTCCCCCTCCTCTCCGGGCCTCTCCTTCCTCCTCTCCGCCGGAATAGCCGGCCGGAGATGGAGAGGAGAAGGTGCCGGCTGTATATACTTAGGTTTTTCTTCTAGTCTTCGTCCCCTAGTGGCGGTTTGGAGCCGTACCTCAGATCCAGGCGGCAAGATCTGCGGATTAGGGTTCATCTTTGTGTTGCTATGCCTCCGGTGGTCGGAGCATCGAAACAAGGAGGGAGCCACGGTCTCCGCTAATAAAATAGAGGTCGCGGATCCTCTGATGCTGCTGAGGCGCTGCGGAGCAGAGCCCCCCTGGCCGTCCATGGAGGCGAGGGGGAGGGGCGATGCTCTCTGTGGCACACGATGGAGCTTCTCCTAGCCGGCCGTGGAGGCGAGGAGGAGAGGCCTACCTGTGTGCTCTCCCCGGTGGAGCAGGGATCCATGTATTTCTCTCTGGCTCTGAGTTTGACGAGTTCTTGGGCTGCTCTTCCTCCTCATTGTGGTCGTGGAGACAGACAGGAGGGTGAGAGCCCCGGAGTTCGTCGATCTGGAGCTAGGAGGCACACTCGTGAGCATGCGGTGCTCACAACGACGGAAGCTCACTACTGGCGGCAGATCTCAAGCGTCGGCGCTTTTAGCCGCCGCTATCTTTGGCCAAGGGGGCCTCTCCGCACCTCGGATGGAACTACTCCGGGGAGTATCTACTTCCTACATGCCTTAGTGCTGAAGGGGAAGATCTTCGATCTTGGCGTGGTGATCCATCCTGATGGCGAACCAAGTGGTGTAGTCCCCGGCGTCGCCGCCAGCGACCATAGTCCAAGATTCAATCAGCGTTGCGGTGGACAAGAAGGACCCGATTGCTTTCTTTTTTATCTTTCTGGGATCTTTTTGTAATTTCTTTGAACTCTTGTGCTATTTGTCACTAAAGCCAAAATTCTTTTTGTAATTGTGCCCACCGACTAATGGAGCTTCTCGGCCCTTCGGAGCCTTGAGCAGCTGGGTGAGGTTTTCACTTTTTTCTATCCAATCCGACGCAAACGATCAGCGTTTGTTTATCTTTGCGCCGCTAGAGATTCCCTAAGCCGGAAGATGGTGTCTGATTGAAACCCAACAAACTCAACTAAATTGACTGCATCTAGACAATTATTCAATTTACAGCTCCAGACGTGACTCGCTACACCGAGAAGCTTCCGACGCGCGGCTCGTGCCTGCCACTCTCATGACGGCGACCGACGTACGCCGGCGGTGCAACGGTCGGACATGCAAACTGTGCAGCGGCCGACACCTATGACTTCTCTAACTCCAAGACGGACACCTCACAGGGTCACATCCACTGTGTTAACTCCACGCGGAGCCACATCCGCATCGCGCGCGCCCGCGCGTGGGCGTTGCCGTGGGCGGCTCGTGCAGTGCTCCCGTTCATGGGTTCCGAGCAAGCTCCCTCTTCTACGATCATCTGCCGGCTGGCATGATGGAATGATAGAATAGAACTTGGAAGGCGGCGGAAACTGCTGCAGATAGTAAAGAAGAACCATGAGCTGCGTCTTACTCGGACGGCGGATCTATCCGACAAGGCGATCATTTCTTTTATGTGAAGACAAGGCGATCATAGACTGGCAGTGCGCGTATTTCGGCGAGAATCGTTCCGCGAAACTCCATACACTTAAATTTAGGCCAGCATATTTTCTGAAATATATGTAGAAAAATGTATATTTTGTTTTTCATACATGCCACAGAATAGATACGCATAATTAAGTTGATTTGATACAATCATGCGGAAAGCACCATATCAGCTACTACAAACCACTGTGATGTTATGGTGATCATGCATGTAATCAATAAAGTTGATTTGATACACACGTTAGTGCATCTATTGCCGCATCATTACCTATGTGTAAAAAAATCAATTTTTTTCTGAAATATAAAAATATGAGTCGAATAATAATATATTGATTTTTCCACGGGCTCCACCTCCTCACGAATTCTCATTGGCTGCCGTATTGAGTTCTAAAATATATGTAGAAAAAATCTACATACTTTGTTGTTTTATATATGCCACAAATACGCATAATTAAGTTGATTTAATACACACGTTAGTGCATCTATTATCTATGTGTAAATATATTCTTTAAAATTTTCTAAAGTATAAAATACGAATTAAAAAATATGTTGCTTTTTCCACGGGCTCCACCTCCTCACGACTTTCTATTGGCTGCAATATTGAGTTCAGCAGCCATTAAGTCTACCAAATTTCTACTAGGATGGCCAATCTTGGCATTGCCCATTGGTTGACGGCGTATAGGCCGTGAGATCCATCCCAACCCGAGCTCAGTTTTGGTAGTGGCTTCGACGAAAGCAGTGGCAGAGACACAGCCACGCACGGGTCGTCCTCCTCCACGGGCGACTCGGGCGAACCCTAGCCGCCGCCGCCTTTCCCTCCCCCTCCCCTCCCCTCCTCGTCGTCCTCGAAGGCCGCCGCCGGAGAAGCCTAGCGCGGCCGGTGATGGGGGCGGCGGGGATCCTCGCGTGGTCCCCTGGTGCGGCGGTAGGAGGCACGCCTCCGCGCCGGGGGATGGTCTCGGTTCTGGTTGATGGTGGCACGGGCGGGCGGTGTTGGGGGCGGCGGCGCAGCCCTCTCCGCCGTTCCTCGCCGTGGCCTCGCCGGGAGGGCGATGATGGGGACCGCGGCGTGACCCCGGACCCTGGTGCGGTCCTCTCCTCCTTCCTCGCCTTGGCATGGTCGGGCGGGTGGGGATTGGGGTGGATCTCGTGCTGCTCCTCCTCAAGAGCCGGGATCACAACACCAAGGGCGGCGGCCCTGGATGGCGATGGTGGTGACGGTGCCGACCTGGTGGCAGGTGGCGGGCGTCAGGTGCCACTGACCGTGGCACCGCGGTGGTGGTCTTCTCTCTCGCCGGAAGAGATCGGCTAGTTGTGTGGCTAGCCGAGGCGGATCTTGCGATCCATCGACTAGCTCCCGATGGCGAGGCGCAGCTGCCGGTGAAAGCCGGCCCGGACTTCGGTCATGGTGGATGATGGCGGCACCTTTCGTCGTTACATTATTGAAGGCATTGTCTCTGCACTCTGCGTTTCTTCGCCTGGGCTGCTCCAGGGGAAACCCTAGACCGGGGTCTCCCGGATCGGACAATAGCGGCGCGCAACGCCGTTCTCCCTGTTGGGGGTATCGTTTTCGGAGCAGACAACGGATGGTGGTGGTGCTGAGGTGGAGCGGTGTGCTTTTGCTGTGTCGGCGTCGTCGAGTCGCCGCGGCATGGTGTGATGGTGCAGTGGTATCTCGGGACGGATGCAGTGTGATGGACATGCACAAGATGGTGGAGTCGTCTGGCGCCGTGGCGGCATCGATGGCAGGCCTGGCATGGTAAATGCGATGATCTCTCTTGAAGATGGAGTCGAGGAAGATGGCGGTAGAAACTTCTATGGCATGTGCGTTGGCGTATGCTGACTGGATGTGCTTCTCATCTGCTATTGGCCGGCCCGGGAAGGCATTTGGTTTTTGGATGATATGAGTTGGTGAATTATCACCCCTTTCATCCCTCTGTAGGTTTAGCGAGGTGGCTTCAAGTTTGATCTTTTGTATTGCTCTTATAAGGTGTTGTGAATAATCTAATAAAAAAACCGTGTGCATCCTTTGAATGCAGAAGCTGGGGCGATATTTTCCCATTTCGAAAAAAAATCGGAATTGACAAAGAATGTGTTTCTTCTGTAAAATCCTACTCTAATTTTGCTTTTTTCTGGCTAGAACCGAGGTTTTCCACAAGTGTTTCCGGGATGGAAGCATGGTAAAAGCTTTCAATTTTGAGCTGGTCCAATGTTTAACAAATCAGCAGGAGATATCACTTGTTTCACACTACTCCAAACCATTACGGTGTCTGCTTAGAGTATATTTGCAAGCATGAAACATCATATTGCTTCAGGTAGTCCTAAACCTTACCACACGCCCTGTTGTCTCTCCATATATTACGACCTAATATAGCAGCACACGATCATATGGTTATCGACCTAACGGGAGATGCAATTCAGCTAGGCATCTGGTACGCAAGTATCAAACAAGAAATGATACACCTCAAGGAAATTCAACTGCTCCCCCAATCATTTTTAACTGATCTAAATTTAGCATAAATTTATACTAAATACGCATCAAATAAAAGAGATCGGGGCGAGGAATTTATCCACGTCGGCCGCTACGATACCACATGCGATCCCACCATTTCGGTTGGGCCGCCGTTGGCCGCTACCGACACGAACGAGTGCTTGTTGTATAAACAGACGTGGGTCTATAAACAAGACTCGGCGGAATTTTAGACCTACAGGCCAGATTTCTGAGGCTAGATGTTTTCTTCCTCATGCCTCTCAATCTTAGGTATACACTCGAAACATATACATTATCACCGCAAATGTTTCATACTCAGAGATAAGTTGAGCCAACTAGTTGTGAGTCCATCCTCTGCGCACACTTACATGCTCTTTATATGACCTTCCCAAGTGAGATACGAAAATTTAATTTGGCACCTATTTCTGATTTTGTGTATCTTTTTGACACACATTTATTGTTTCCGTTTAGTGTTTTGCTACATTTGATCTCTATGTTGCTGCAACCTCTGTCAAACAGATTGCGCTTAAATAGCTAGGGACGGAGAGAGGACTTGGTGTTGTGTAATGGCTATTGCCCTAAAGCTAGAACGGAAAATATTTCGTCCAAGATATAAAGCAACCATCAGCACATAGTAGTAATCAAGCAGCGTTCCACTATTACACACACTTTTACAAAACGGTTATAGTGATTGGTTGATATAACAAGTGACAAACCTCGAGGAGATCTATTTTATCCTTTCTCTCATGCCGCCGCCGTACCACATGCCGATCGTTAGGGGTGTGCAAGCAGCATGGGATGCGGCATGGATGTTTCCCTTCATCTTACTTTTTCCGTGGACGGCCACCCCTCCCTCGGCTTGCGACGTTGGTTGACGACATCGACTATTGGCGGCGACGCGGTGATGCGGCCTTTCAGCGACGATCCTAGCGCATCGATGGTGGAGGTGGAGCTCCTCCTCCTAGTGGTGGTGCCCCCATGACTACCACGGCTAGATCTAGACCCGTCCATGATCTTGGGCCTTAACGGGTTTGGTACCGCGGTTATAGGCGCCAGGCTGCGACACGGACTGGCACTGTGGTGATACCACCTTCATTGGTCTTGGTGGTGGTGGCACAGTCCTCCGGCCTCATGTCATTGTCGGGATTCAGCCATATCCATGGTTGTGGCCACGGCCGTTGTGTCGACTTGCCCTACTGGGAACTGGCTGGTGGCGTGGGGGCAGCTGGCTTGGCTAGAATAAAGAATGTGGTTATAGGATCTCTATCATGCCAGGACGAAAAACTTCTTGTTGCCGGCCTTCATTGATCTGGTGTGTTGAGTTTCGGAAGGCTCTATCGCCAAACTCCAATGGATGACATGCCTGAGATTGCCAGATCAGATGGTATTCGGTTATGCGTAATCATTTTCTGACCGTTTGGTTTCACAGGGAGCGATGTGAAGCTACGTAGTTTGTTTCCAGCGTGGAACATGTGCAGTCATGGAAAATTTCATGGAAGCCGAGATCTGAGGACTGATATGGTGGTTCAAGTCCTGGTGGTGGCGATTCGTGACTTGGAGCAGCGGCATCGACAAGTGGGGCGGCACATGATAAATTCATAGTCTAAACTTTTAGGGTGAAAACCCAATGTCTGGCCTTAATTGGTTATGCCTAGCGATGGCATTAATTGGTTGTGCCTACCAATGGCATTCAACCATTATTTTGTAAGCACAGATCTTCTGTTGGGTGAAAATCTATGATCTATGATCCAGGCGATGCACTGTTTCCTTCTTGGAGACGTTGCTTTGGGAGAAGATAGATTTTCTGTGATGTCTTGGTGGTGTTTGACCCGCTGCTACAAGAAATAGATCACTGTAGCGGGACTTTCTTTTCTGTAATTATTTTTTAGCTGTGTGCATCTGTATTGCCATTATGATAATGTTTTCTTGCAGAGGTTAGATGTAATTGATATCTTCGCGATATTAATATATTTTTTCCGTCGAAAGAAAACAGTTGCACCGTGGTATACTTTAGAAAACTGGCACGTAGGTCTAAAATTGCAAAGGAAAAATAACTTAAGGGTTCCTTTGATTCATAGGGTTTGTATAAGATTTGTGTAGGATTTTATTCCTATACAAAATTCTCTACATAAGTTGTTTGATTGATAGAAACATATTCTATAGAATTTTTGTACTAGAGTAAATTATATTGGAAAAAACATGAGATACTTCATGAAAAAATTATTTGCTACAATCAAACACACTTCATCTTTTTATAGGATTCAAGTAGCCATAATATCCTAAATTCTACATATTTATGTTTTATACTTTTTCTATCCTTTGAATCATAGAACCCCTAAGTGAGAGGTACAAAGATCTACTGGCTACTGGTTAGGATAGCAAGTGATGGATAAACTACATCCAGGAAATCCATCTTATCCCTTCGCTTCTGCCGCCGCCATACCACATACCCATCGCTTCTATAGCAGGACACTCTTGTCCCTATCAAAATCTCGATACCGCTAAAAAATCTGGAAGAATCCACTCGCGCAAGTAGGCAACGATAAGCACCAAATCAACTGGACAATAACACTCGCCGAAGAAGAAAAAAGATCACAAATCGATCGTTTCCCCTGTTTCCTCAACCTCCGACACCCCGTATAAATATGGCGCGCCACTCTCCGCACAGAGCAAGTACACAACACTGAGCTCTCACACAAACCAAGCAAGCTCTCACTCGTTTCTTGCTCAGATCACACTTCACACTCCACAGACGATCGAAATCAAATATTGTTTCTTCAGAGATGAGCAGTTGCTTCTCGACAACGTCAATGGGCGACCTGATCCCCGGGTTGCCGGAGGAGGTGGCGAGGGAGTGCCTCATCCGGGTGGGCTTCGACCAGCTGCCGACGGTGCGGCGCATCTCGCGGCAGTGGAAGGAGGAGGTCGAGTCGCCGGACTACAGCCGCCTGCGCCGCGCGGAGGGGCTGGCGCGCCCCGTGATCGCCATGGTCCAGGCGCAGCCCGAGCATGTCGTCGAGCCAGGACCGGCGCAGAAGCACTCGTCCGCGTCGTCGGCGGTCAACGGCGGCCCGGCGAACAACTACAGGATGGTGCTGCTCGACCCGGTGGAAGGGCGGTGGGCCTCGCTCCCGGTGCTGCCCGGCCCGACGGGCAGCCTTCCTCTGTTCTGCCAGGTCGCCGCGGTGGACGGCGGGCAAGGGAGGAAGCGGCTCGTGGTCGTCGGCGGATGGGACCCGGAGTCGTGGGCGCCGACTGACTCGGTGTACGTGTACGACTTCCTTACTGGCGCGTGGCGGCGCGGCGCGCCCATGCCCGGCCCGCGCCGGTCCTTCTTCGCCACCGCGGCCGTCGGCGGGATCGTGTACGTGGCCGGCGGGCACGACGAGGAGAAGAACGCGCTGCGCTCGGCACTGGCGTACGACCCGGACTCCGACGCGTGGACCGCGCTCCCGGACATGGCGGAGGAGCGTGACGAGCCGCGCGGGCTCTGCATCGGCGGCAAGTTCCTGGTCGTCGGCGGGTACCCGACGCCGGCGCAGGGACGTTTCGCCGGCTCCGCCGAGGCCTTCGATCCGGCGACGGGGGCCTGGGCCCCTGTCGGGGAGGTTCTGCTCGAGGACGGCGCTTGCCCGAGGACGTGCTGCGTGGCGCCGGGAGCCGAGCGCGTGTACATGATACGCGACGGTAACCTGGTGGCGCGCGACGGCGGAGCGTCTGCAGCATGGCGCACGGTGGCGTCCGTGCCGGAGGACGCCCGCACCGCGTCCACCGTCTCCGCGATCCCCGACGGCCGCGTGGTGGTCATCGGCTCCGGGTGCCACGGAGGGGAACAGACCGTGTACATGCTGCGCGACGAGGCCGGCAAGCCCGCGTCCTGGGCGCGCGCTCCGGCGCCGCCGGAGTTCTCCGGGCACGTGCAGGCCGCATGCTTCCTGGAGATCTGATTACCGAGCTATGTACAGAGCGATTTATAGTGTGTATATGGAGGTGTATTACGCATCGATGCGCATAGCCGTCTGCGAGCGCCCGCATTCTGCTCCGGCTTGCATGTCTCAAAGCTTCCATAGCGACCATGTAAAGTTGTAAGGAAACGATAATTAAACGAGTCCAGAAACATAATGTTCAGCTTAATCGTAATGTGCTGATCCCCGATGAGAATACGAAGTGGCTGGAAACTGGATGGACCTTCTAGAAGCTCTCGCTGGAAAAGGCAAGCTGTTTTGCTCTCTGTTCCGGAAAGAAACAGGGGGTGTTTGGTGTGGCTTTTTTTGGCTTTTGGCTTTGGCAAAAGCCACCAAAAGCACCTAAATAGGTGCTTTTTTTGGCTTTTGGATTTTGGAAGCCAAAAACAAAGATCCTATTCTTTTGGCTTCCAAAATCCAAAAGCCAAAAAAAGCACCTATTTAGGTGCTTTTGGTGGCTTTTGCCAAAGCCAAAAGCCAAAAAAAGCCACACCAAACACCCCCTAAGTGTTCGGAAGCTTCGGGAACGGCTTATTCTGAAATTTATGGTCACCCAAGGTCACCCAGTGGGACGTGTATGTGCCGCTGCCATCTTATCTCTGTCTTCAGGACAGCTTCCTCGACCGAGATGGGCGGGGTGGCGCTGACGTCTTATCTCTGGTCTTCAGCTCGACAGCTTCCTCGACCGAGATGAGCGGGGTGGCAGGCGGCTGCAAGATACTCATGCAATCCTCCACCAAAAAAGCTATCTTGGATATCACGGAGAATCGTTAATGGAATGCTTTTTTTTCAAAAAAACTCTCATAGATCTGAGACAGACGCGAAAGCCATTTTAATTATGCCACGCCATAGCCAGAGTTCTGCGAAAACTAGCAAATCTAATTAAGTCCAATATTTTCTAGATTTTAGTACTCCATACCTTTACTCCAAAGATTAAGGCTTACACATCCTCTGATCAAAATTAATTCGGTCCACTTTTTGTCTACATACACATGCAGGTACTCTAGAAACTTAACTACAATAGATACATCATACGAATCTAGATAAAGTTGGTTCAATAATATGGGTCGGAGGAAGTATTATTTTTAGAAAATCAAACTATGTATAATTTGACCAAGTTTTTACAAAAAAATTATTAACATGCAAAATACAAAATTAATATCACTAGATAGATAATGAAATATATTTTTATATGCTATCTAGAAAATATCATACTTATTGATAGATTTTCTAGAAGTTTGTACTTGGTTTGACTTTTCAAAAAAACTTAATCTTTGAAATGGAGGTAGTATCAATTATCACGAGTAGTTGGATGATATTTTTAATTTAAACGACAAATTATATCCTTTGTTTTACAAAACACCAACCTATGTATGGAGTATAGCAGCACTATGAGATGATAAGAGCCATGTAAGGATTGCAAACAATAGCTAAGCAAAAAAGTTTTTATATGTGCCGTAAGATTGGTGAGACAGTCCCGGGACAGTAGTTACATTTTAATGTTGCTAGAAGCCTGGTGAAATGAAGGTAATTAGGCGACACGAAGGAACCTTGTGATAATGGTGCTCGAGCTTGGTCCCTTTCAGTATTTGAAAATTTGGTGCCTCATCTTCTCCGTTCGCCAGAGAGATTGAGTATCTCCTCTACCTCATCTTTGCCCTTAAGTTTGACCACTTCCTTTATCTTATCTTCTCTCCCGAGCTCGGCAGTCTTCTCGGTACAAAAAGGTCCTCAATATCCTGCGAAGGGAAACATATTAATCCAAGTCCCAACTATTGTAATAAAGCATAAAAGGGGAAGACATGCGAGTCGAAGTAACCTTGTTCTCCGGACTCTTGATCCTCTTATAGAGGGCAGAGGTGCGAACATCACAACACCTTTCTCTCCGGGCTCTCCCTTGGCAGACATGACCCGGAAGAATGCAGGGGGAGATGCGCTGGAACGAAGAACCTGAGTTGATGGCACTGCGCCTTCTTCCTCGAGCTCTTCCTTGGTAGACATGGAGCTGAAGGGTGCGGGGGAAGAAGCTCTGGAACGAAGAACTTGAGGCGATAACACTTCATCTTCTTCTCCGAGCTCTCCCTTGGCAGATATGGCACAGAAGGGTGTGGGGAAAGAAGTGTTGAAACGAGGAACCAGAGCTGATGGTACCACGCCTTGTTCTCTGAGCTCTTCCTTGGCAGACATGGCGCGAAAGGGTGTGGGAGAAGAAGCGCTGGAACGAGGAACCTAAGCCGATTGCACCGAACCTTCTTCTCTGAGCTCTCCCGTGGCCGGAATTGTGTGAACAGAAGAACATGAACAACAAAGTTGGGTAGGTGAAAATGATAGTAAAAAGACTAGTTTAGTACAATAGTGCTAAAAATACCTACTACGACACCCCTTCTCGGTGTGTGTGTGTGGGGGGGGGGGGGGGGGGGGGCAGCAAAATCTAACAGCAAAAGGCCCACACGGGTTAGTGATAATGTGGTGTCTATGCTAACAATTTAGATCATTGTTTTAAAATATTTATCATGTTTATGAGATGTAACCAAAATAAAAGGAAGGAACTTAAAAAATGAACTACCTAATCTTGGAAAGTTCAAAAATAATTGACCTCGGGTCTAAAGGTAGTCATTTTTTCTTACATTTCAGCTAATTTGATGAAATTGGCAAACTTTTTCTTTGAAAAATTGCTAGTTATTGAAATAATATGACATACCTAAACTAAGAAAGTTTAGCATAATTTAGAGAAGTAAATTAAGTATTACAAAATAAGTTGAAGGTTAAACTACTTAATCCTAGATTTTGACCTCCATGTAACGAGTAAATTACATAAAACTGTTCTCCGAGTCACCACCGTCGGCTGGGTGCTCAATCTGGCATGGTGAATTTAGCTTTAGTGTGAAATATAGCAAGAGGTTCATAATGTAGTACTTCCGAATATTTCAGTATGTGGGTCCCGTCATCTAGCTTTAACAACAAAGAAAACCAATAGGGAACTACCCTTACAGTGTAGGGAACTAGTTCTAAATGCCAAAAGTCAAATTTAGCATCGGAGCACCTACTTGACACAGTTTCCTGTTTTTCTGGTTTTGAAACTACCTCTATAATATATATAACTAGTTCCAAAAACCTAAAAGAAAAATATGGAACAACTTTTTGGCTACACGCTGTGGTGCATCCCACCGATTTCAGGGAGATGGTACAAGTGTTTAGTGGCAGGTAGGCCCAACAATGCAAAACGTACAACATTGTTTAACGACTGGTGTTTATTTACTATAAATAAATGGTTGTTTGGAGCAGAAATTCCATCGGTCTACACAATACTTTCTCATAGCTGAGTTCTGGAGTAGATGCTTCCTCGTTCCTGCACTTCTTTTGTTTTATTGTTGTTATACATATTGTTGTTGATCTTCTGGTTTGGCCTTTCCTGCTCCTCATAGCTCCCGATCTTCTGGATTTTGCTCCATTTCACCATGATATTGCTCTGTGGTGGTTTTGGTATGAACTAGATGAACTGTGTGGTTGTATGAATGAAATGAAAGTGTTGTTGGTGATTCTGACCTGGTGATGTCAATGGATTGCATTGGATGCTGTAATTTTTGATTTTATAGTAAGGTTGTTGCCTTGCTGTGTGTCGACACAACAGTTCATGACTGTGCTGTTAGTGTATTGAGCTGCTCTATGTGTGAGAAGCTTGGAAGTGAGGGGCTGAGTCTTGTGGATGTGCTCGGCCAGGTCTGGTATTATCCCCTCTGGGTAATTTTCCTTAACCTCTAAGTGGCATTGCCACTTGTTTTGTTTGCTTCTTTTCTTTTCCTCTTGGAGGTGCTCAAGATTTGGAGGATTCAGCCATGGAAAACCAAGATCAACATGCTCCTAGTTAGGTTTAGTTTAGTTCTAGACTTGGATAACATTGTAATTTTCTTATTTGTTTATTAATTCATTTTGTATTGTAATAAAGGATATTGTAAATACAATGTATATTTGTTTGGATATCAATAAAGCTCATTGTTTCCTATTGCTTTTAATTCTAAATTCTTCTTGGGGATGCAGAGGAGGAGGACCGCATGGCAAGGCTTACCACACCGACGACGATGCAGAGGAGGAGGACCGCGTGTCAGAGGCGGCGGCGATGGCTATGGCTTAGGCCCTCCTGGGCAAGGAGGAGGACCGCGTGTCGGAGGTGGCGGCCATAGCTATGGCTTATGGCCTCCTAGGCAAGGAGGAGGAGGAGAGCAGGAAGCACTAGGCGGCCGAGCTCAACGCCGCCTTGGTTCGTCGTGAGGACAAACGCCGTCGGGCTGCCGAGCGTAGGATCGAGCGCCGCCGCCACGAAGAAGCCATCTGAAGATGCACGGGCAGACATCGATGGGGACAGACTCGGTGGCGGGGAGGAGTATATGTGTAGGGGGAGGCGTACTTGCGGCCTCATTATTATTTTCTATATTAGATGCGAGCTTCTTTTTTAACTAGCTGTTGAAACGTAATGAATCATTAACTAACATAATGTGTCACTTATAAGCCGGGCCCAACGGCCGATGGGTGTCGCAGACCTATTCATTCTCAAATTTGGTGGGTCGTGACGGAACGGGTCGATTCGTTTTGGTTGTATAGTTGGAGCATGCACAACTGATCCATCTGTCTGCGCAGACAATTTCAGATGCCCGAGGACTAATTGGTCGGCCCGCTGAACATGCTCTCATTGCACACAAACTCATGTTCACTATATCCACTACCCACTCGTACAAATGCAAGCGATTGCTTTTAATAACCGAAATATATTTGAGACGATTTACACAAAAATAACCCTTCGTTAGGAAAAAACGCATGAAATGATGCTTCGATCAAACTATTTCACGCTTTTAATCTTTTGTGTGGCGACTCTGTCTATGTGGCACCCGTGGGAGAGGCGACGCACATTGTCGGCTGGCAGGCTCGAGTTGCCAAGTATAACAGAATATTAATGCGTTTGCGAAGGGAGCCACACAGAAGAGTGTGACGGCCTTGCGGAAGGCGTCACACAAAAAAATTAGAAACGTGAAATAGTTTATTTTGTGCAATTTTAACCAAAAATGTTATTTTTTGTAAATTGCCTATATCTGAAGATGGCTGAACCCTTTATTCTCTAGACGTGACTTGCTACAGCGTGCAGCTTCCGGCACGCGGCGCGAGCCGGCCGCTCTCGTGACGGCGACCGACGTACGGGGATCGAAGCCGGCGGTGCAACGGTCCGACCTGCAAACTGTGCATCGGCCGACACCTATGGGGAGATCCTAGTCGTCGTAGACTTCTCTAACTCCAAGAAAGGACACGTCACACTGTCACAGGGTCACATCCACTGTGTTAACTCCGCGTGGAGCCTCATCCGCACCGGGCGCCTGCGCGCTGCCGTGGGCAGCTCGTGCAGTGCTTCCGTTCAGCTGCCGGCTGGCACGATGGAATGATAGTAGTACTCCGTATAATAAAAGGCGGCGGAAATGCTGCAAAAGTTGAAGAAGAACCGTGACCTGCGGCTGACTCGGACGGCGGATCTATCCGTTCCGAAGAGGAGAAGCCGACAAGGCAATCATTTCTTTCAAGTGAAGACAAGGCAATCATCGAGTGGCAGTGCGCGTATTTCGGCGAGAATCATTCAGCGAAACTCAATACACGTAAATTTAAGTAGTAGTATTTATATTTTTTCAAATATATTTCTCAAATTTAAGTAGCAAAAATGTGCATACTATTTTATACATGCCACAAATACACATAATTAAGTTGATTTAATACACACGTTAGTGCATCTATTACCGACATGCAAATTTCTTTTAGAATTTTCTAAAGTATAAAAATACGAGTTGAAAAATATGTTGACTTTTACACGGGCTCCACCTCCTCACGGCTTCCTATTGGCTGCCATATCGAATTCAGTAGCCATTGAGTCTACCAAATTGCTAGTAGGATTTCGAGGCCAATCTTGGCATTTCCCATTGGTTGCACGACGTATCCGCCGTGAGATCCATCCCTACCTGAGCTCGGTTTTGGCAGTGGCTTCGAGGAAATGAGTCGCCAATCGGATGCGTTTTGGTTGGAACCAATGTTTTCCGCTAGTGTTTCCGCGGTAGAAGGATGGTCAAAGCTTTCAATTTCGAGCTAGTCAAATGTTCAACAAACCAGCAGGAGATATCACTTGTTTCATACTCCAAACCTTTACGGTGTCTGCTTGTATATTTGCTAGTACGACACACAATTCATACTGCTTCAGGTAGTTCTACTTAAACCTTACTAGATGTCCTGTTGCGGCTCCATATGCTACGTCCCAATATAGTACCACAAAATCATGTGGTTCTCGATCTAATGAGAGATGCAATTCAGCTAGGCCTGTGGTATGAAAGTATCAGACAAGAAGTAATACACATGGAGGAAATTCAACTACTCCCTCCAATCAACTTTAACTGATTTGAATTTTGTATAAAAATATACTAAATTCGAGTCAATTGAAAGGGATCGGAGGGAGTAACTTATCTACTTCAGCCGTTGCCATACCACATGCGGCCCCTTCACTTTGGGCGGGCAACTGTTGGCCGCTACAGACACGGATGAGTACTTGTTGTATAAACAGACGTATGTCTATAACCAGGACTTGTTTGAAATTTTGGCCTACCAATCAGTTTTTTGGGACTAGATGTTTTCTTCCTGATGCCTCTCAATTTTAGGTATACACGTTAACATATTCATTATCACCGCAAATACTTCATGCTCAAAGATAAATTGAGCCAACTAGCTATGCGTCCCTCCTCTGCAGACACATACGTGCTCTTTATATGACCTTCCCAAGTGAACTATGAAAATTAATTTGGCACCTATATTTGATTTTGTGTATCTTTTTGAAATACCACTGTTGTTCCTATTTAGTGCTTCGGTACTGCGCAACCTGTGTAACAAATATTGCGCTTAAATAGCTAGGGCCCGAGACAGAATTTGGTGCTGTGTAATGGCTATTGCCCCAAAGCTAGAACAGAAAATATCATGTCCAAGATAGAAAACAACCATTAGCACATACTCCCTCCCTCCGTTCCAAAAAAAACTTCTTAATTTTGTCTAAATATTGATGTATATAGACATGTAATCGAGCCACGTGCTACTATTTACACACTTCTACAGAATGGTTTTACTGATAGGCTGAGATAACAAATGATAAACCTCGAGGACGTCCAATTTATCGTTTTCCTCATGCTGCTACCATATCCATGGGAGGACCAATGGTCCCTGTTGCCTTGGCACGTGCCCGGGCTTCACTTCCGCGCATGTCTGTCCTGAGAGGATTTCTAGCGTCGAATGAACGACTTCTCAACGAGCGTGCCCGAGCTTCCTTCGGCGCATGCCTAGCGAGAGACTGATTTCGGCTGTGACCAGCGAACTGGCCTTAACCTGCAAAAGGATTTGTGTGAAAACATCAGGTGTTGGTTAGCCCGACTCAGCATACGGGTGCTGGTTTGCCAAACCCAGCATCCTGGTGCTCGTTAGTCCGGCCCCGCATTCGAGTGCTCCTTTGGGCCACACCCGATCGGGAAAAGAGAAGTTTTCAGACAGCTCACGTCCAGACAAAAGTGTTCAAACAAATGGGCAAAGGAACATGACCCTGACTATACATGTAGCACCCCCAATGGCAGAACCGCACCAAACACCCCTCTCTCACACCATCCCTCTCGCCCCAGATTCTTCTTCTGCAAGAAGAACTCCATCTCTTCTTCCTCCTTCAGATCTCCATGGATCCCATGAATTGACTAAATCAGCTGCAACTCCAACACAGGCTCTCCTGCAGAAAAATGAACCCTAAGCCCTGTTTTCCTCCTATCTATTTTACCAGCAAACCCATCACAAAAACCCTACCCATGTAATCTCCAGAGAAAGAACATGCTTTGATGAACATCTGCAGTGATATGGCTAGGAAATCAACATACAACTTGGTTTTGTTCAACCTAGAAACTTGTGGGTATTTTTTCTCTAAATCAGTCGGACCCTGAACCTAACAAATCTCAAATTAACAAACCAAGTTGTTGGACATGAAAGTAGTGGGGGAAAAACTTGAACCTTTAAATGACAGGACTTTGAGAGGTGACCACCTAGTTTACTTTTGTAGCTTCCTTCCATGTTATGTATAGGCAGGTTGGAAACTAGAAGCAACATGTTGGACATGTCTAAAATGAAAAACTAGAGCAAATAGATGAACAATGTACCGTTAGTAGGAGTAGGAAAATAGCATACCCGTGGCACATAAAAGCAAGTTTCATTTTCATATAAAAGTGCATGCTGAGAAACAACATAGTAACAGAAACACCATAGTAGGCAGTGAGGTTTGCGAAATCGAAGGATAAAATTTGGAAAACCAAGCATGGTCTCGAATATAATATTAAAACTACTAGTAGTTCTACAACACTCCAAAAACAACTATCTTTATTTCATGGATTTTGAAACATATAGGCTGGAGAATGATTTTGATATTCTTGATATGTTGATGCCTCTTGACTTCTTCATCTTGAATCAAACCTGTATAGTTAATTCAATGAATTCAGTATCAGTAAACATGCAACCAAATCGGTAATAAAACCTACTAGTTAAAATAGGCGATAATTAGGCAACTCAGTGAATTCAGTATGCATAAGAAGTTACAAGTTTGAACTTAGATAGGTCCCAAATCAGACAATAATCATGATGTGCGCAGACACCAACTACTGTCTAATACTTATATTGTACATGCTTTAAAAACCACTAGTAATCCGTATTCAGTACCAAAATGATGTATCCTTCCTATTTAGTAATTAATGGGTCAAAGTACTAATAAGGTTTTTTTTTCATGATTCCAGATGTCAGGATTGGATCTGAATGCTAGTACAATAGAAGAAGATGACATTGACATGGAGCCTCCTTTTTGCACTCAAGCTGCACCAGAAGAGATGGTTGAAGAATCTTCAGACCCAATGGTTGACGACCATGAAGTTGGTGGTGGTTTCAATGATCACAGTGGTAGAGGCCCGCAAAACAATTCAGCGTCACACAATGTTGGCAACAACATCATCTCCACGACTACAATGCCTACAGAATCTACCACTTATCCAGATTTAGAAGAAGGTGCAATTGACGAAGCTGGCATGCCAGGACGAAGAATTACTTGTTGCCGGCCTTCATTGATTTGGCCGGTATGTTGAGTTTCAGAAGACTCTGCCGGCCAACTCTAATGGACGACATGTCTGAGATTGCCAGATCAGATGGTATTCGATCGTGCGCAACCATGTTTCTCTGACCGTTTGGTTTCAGAGGGAGCGATGCGAAGCTCTGCAGTCTGCCAGCGTGGGACATGTGTTTAGTTCCAAGGTGAAGTCAGTCGTGGAGAATGGCATGGAAGCCGAGACCCGAGGACTGATAATGGTGGTTCGAGTCCTTGTGGTGATGAGATTTTTTGCTTGGCGATTCGTGACTTGGAGCAGCGGCATCGATAATTGGATGCGACGACACACGAGAAATTCATAGTTTAAACTTGTAGGGTGAAAACCCAATGTTTTATCTTAATTGGTTGTGGCTGGCGATGGCATTAATTGGTTGTGCCTCGCAATGGCCATGTTGAAGGCATTGTTTTGTAAGCATGGGTGAAAATCTATGATCTATGATCAAGATGATAATGACCTTGTGCATTGTTCCCTTCTTGAAAACGTTGCTTTGGGAGATGATAGATTTTCGGTGATGTGTTGGTGGTGTTTGATCCGCTGCTACAAGAAATAGATCTCTGTAGTGGGACTTTTATTTTCTATAATTCATATTTTTTTGGTTGTATGCATCTGTATTGTCATTATGGCAATGTGTTGTTAAAAATGTTAGATGCAATTGGTATTTTCGCATATTAATATATTTACTTTGTCGAAAGAAAATAGTTGCACCGTGGTATACTTCAGAAAATTGGCAGGCATGTCTAGAATTGCAAAGGAAAAAAATAACTTAAGGACTCCTTTGTTTCATATGATTTGTATATAAATTGTGTAGGTCCTTATAAGAAAATTTTCTACAATGTTCGATTTGTAGAAACATATGATATAGAATTTTAGTGTAAATTATATAAGAAAAAACATAAGTATGTCATGAAATATTTATTTGCTACAATCAAACACACTTCATCTTTCTATAGAATTGAAGTAGCCATAATATCCTAATTTTTAATTTTTCTATTTCTATACGTTTTCTATCCTTTGAATCCTAGAACCCCTAAGTAAGAGGTACAAAGATCGAAAATATGGTGGAGAACCTAGGTGCCAGCGCACCTGATTTCAAAAAATTCGAAAAACGTCATTTAGATGTTTCAAAAAAAGTTGAAATAATTACCTTGCGTACATCTCATCTCAATACTTATCTGGGAAAATTTTCAGAAAAAAATATGGCCGTACGTCACTCATACAAAAAAGTGAAAATGAAGTTTTGTTATGCTGTGAATAGTATACGTACAATCAATATACTATGAACAATACAATTTGTTATTTTTGTGTATGCTACATACTTTCATATTTTAGGTTGCAAATTGACACGCACATACCTACATATGTATCCCACACACATGATTTATGCCGATTTTTTTGAATCAATTTTACTATTTTTTTCAATTTTATTGCTAAAATCGGGTGTGCCAGCACCCAGGATCCAAAAATCCGCGTCCGTACAAAGATCAACTACTGGCTACTGGCTAGGATAGCAAGTGATAGATCGAAAAGTGTATTTGACTAATGAGCACCAGTGCTCCTGCAGTTTAAAAAAATTCGAAAATCATACATATTTGTTTTAAAAAAAAATTGAAAATAAATCTAGACATAATAAATGACGTAACCTACAAGCGTGTAAAATTTTAATATGAAATTCTCTATATCGTAGACTACATAAAAAGACAAAATTTGTTGAAATTTGGAGATTTGAAATATGCATACCCAGATCCACACGTTTGTTATTTTTGTGTAGCCCAAATTTTTTTGTATTTCAAAATTAAATTTTACACGTTTGTGAGACAATTCATTGGCTACACCATGATTTTTTCTAATTTTTTTAAAACACATAAATTTGATTTTTATTTTTTAAAAAATAGCATGAGCACTGGTGCGCACGAGCAGCAAATCTCTGTCCGTGATAGATAAACTACATCCATGAAATCCATCTTATCCCTTCGCTTCTGCCGCCGCCATGCCACATACCCATCGCTTCTATACCAGGACACTCTTGTCCCTATCAAAATCGCGATATACCGCTAAAAAATCTGGAAGAATCCACTCGCGCAAGTAGGCAACGATAAGCACCAAATCAACTGGACAATAACACTCGCCGAAGAAAAAAAAATCACAAATCGATCGTTTCCCCCTGTTTCCTCAACCTCCGACACCCCGTATAAATATGGCGCTCCACTCTCCGCACAGAGCAAGTACACAACACTGAGCTCTCACACAAACCAAGCAAGCTCTCAC
This sequence comes from Lolium rigidum, assembly GCF_022539505.1. Classification (NCBI taxonomy): domain Eukaryota; kingdom Viridiplantae; phylum Streptophyta; class Magnoliopsida; order Poales; family Poaceae; genus Lolium; species Lolium rigidum. The sequence goes on from NC_061508.1 coordinate 280,770,229, forward strand.
TCGTTTCTTGCTCAGATCACACTCCACAGTCGATCCAAGTCAGATATTGTTTCTTCAGCAATGAGCAGCTGCTTCTCGGCAACGTCAATGGGCGACCTGATCCCCGGGTTGCCGGAGGAGGTCGCGAGGGAGTGCCTCATCCGGGTGGGCTTCGACCAGCTGCCGACGGTGCGGCGCATCTCGCGGCAGTGGAAGGAGGAGGTCGAGTCGCCGGATTACAGCCGCCTGCGCCGCGCGGAGGGGCTGGCGCGCCCCGTGATCGCCATGGTCCAGGCGCAGCCCGAGCATGTCGTCGAACCGGGACCGGCGCAGAAGCACTCGTCCGCGTCGTCGGCGGTCAACGGCGGCCCGGCGAACAACTACAGGATGGTGCTGCTGGACCCGGTTGAGGGGCGGTGGGCCTCGCTCCCGGTGCTGCCTGGCCCGACGGGCAGCCTTCCTCTGTTCTGCCAGGTGGCCGCGGTGGACGGCGGGCAGGGGAGGAAGCGGCTGGTTGTCGTCGGCGGATGGGACCCGGAGTCGTGGGCGCCGACTGACTCGGTGTACGTGTACGACTTCCTTACTGGCGCGTGGCGGCGCGGCGCGCCCATGCCCGGCCCGCGCCGGTCGTTCTTTGCAACCGCGGCCGTCGGCGGGACCGTGTACGTGGCCGGCGGGCACGACGAGGAGAAGAACGCGCCGCGTTCGGCGCTGGCGTACGACCCGGAATCCGACGCGTGGACCGCGCTCCCGGACATGGCGGGGGAGCGTGACGAGCCGCGCGGGCTCTGCATCGGCGGCAAGTTCCTGGTCGTCGGCGGGTACCCGACGCCGGCGCAGGGACGTTTCGCCGGCTCCGCCGAGGCGTTCGACCCGGCGACGGGGGACTGGGCTCCTGTCGGAGAGGCTCTGCTCGAGGACGGCGCTTGCCCGAGAACGTGCTGCGTGGCGCCGGGAGCCGAGCGCGTGTACATGATCCGCGACGGGAACCTGGTGGCGCGCGACGGCGGAGCGTCTGCAGCATGGCGCACGGTGGCGTCCGTGCCGGAGGACGCCCGCACCGCGTCCACCGTCTCCGCCATCCCCGACGGCCGCGTGGTGGTCATCGGCTCCGGGTGCCATGGGGGGGAACAGACCGTGTACATGCTGCGCGACGAGGCCGGCAAGCCTACATCCTGGGCGCGCGCGCCGGCGCCGCCGGAGTTCTCCGGGCACGTGCAGGCCGCCTGCTTCCTGGAGATCTGATTACCGAGCTGTGTACAGAGCAATTTATAGTGTGTATATAGAGGTGTATTAGGGCATCTCCAACCGGGCGACCCATCCCGCGCCCGCGCGTCCGGATGGGTCGAAACGGACAAAAACGCGGCCCAGCGCGCGGACCCATCCCTAAAACGGATGCCCGCGGCGCTCGGAACGACGCAAACCCGGCCCAAATCTTGGCCGGGTTTGCGTAGCCGCGGACGCGAAAGGCTGGTCGCTCGCGTCCTCCCCTGTCCGCCCCGGCCCGCCTGTCTCGCCACCGAAAACACAAGGCCGCCGCACGCATCTCCCCACGCCCGCTCCGCCGCCACCCACGGACCGGCGATTTCGGAGCGCGTCGACGCCGGCCATCGTCGTCGAGACGCCGGCAAGCGGGCGGAAGCATAGGTCGAGGTCCCGCGCTGCTTTCGCCGCGTCGTAGCGCAGTCGGAGGACGCCGGCGCGGCGTTGTTGTCCTCTCACCGTCGCGACACCTCCCGCCGTTCGCAGCTGCGCCGTTTCCGCCGGAGGTGAGCCCTCCTGCACCGTGTTTCCAGACCGCAAGTCGGCTGAGACGGCCATGGCTGCGGGTCCCTAGAGAAGCATTTGGATCGCCTCCGCCTGCGAGGTGTTCGTTCAAAAGCTCGAACTAATATGTGTCCCTTTTCGGATCATGGTGGACAGCGACGACGAGTACTACTTCAAGAACTTCATCGACACGTCGTCGGAAGAGGAGTCCGACGACGAATTTTTCACGGATCGTTGCGGTGCTCATCCACGAGCACATTGTCTCGCGGATCCCCGTGTTCCGGGGTCGTTGCCGGGGCGCGCGGCCGCCTTGGACCGCAAAAGAGAACGCGGCCACGACCAGCTCTACAACGACTACTTCCAACCCAATCCATTGTTCGTGCCGCACTTGTTTCGCCGTCGTTTTCGGATGAACAGGCCGCTGTTCCGCCGGATAATGGATGGCGTCAAGATCTACGACGACTACTATTTTATATATTTTTTCTATAATTTATTTTGCGTTTTTCTAGTGATTTTACAAGAAAAACATACCATGGGGCGCCGCGACCCAAATCTGGCGCGTTGGGCGCAGCGCGCGACCCAAACGGACGCGCGGACGCGGGGCACCGTCCGCGCGTCCGCTCGGGCACGCAAACGGCCCAAAACGGACGGCCCAGCGCGTCCGTTTGGGTCGCCCGGTTGGAGATGCCCTTACGCATCGATGCGCATGCGCGTCTGCGAGCGCCCGCATTCTGCTCCGGCTTGCATGTCTCAAGCTTCCATAGCGACCTTGTAAAGTTGTAAAGGAATTTTGCATACGATTCCGCCTCTATTTCTCGATTTTGTTTTGCCACAAGAGGTGCTGATCGCCGATGAGAATAGGAAGTGGCTGGAAAGTGGATGGACCTTGTAGAAGCTCTCGCTGGAAAAGGCAAGCTGTTTTGCTCTCTGTTCCGGGAAGAAACAATTCAGAGAGCGAAGTGTTCGGAAGCTTCGGCAACGGCTTATTCTGAAATTTACGGTCACCCAAGGTCACCCAGTGGGACGTGTATGTGCCGCTTGTTAAGCTTCATGCACTAGTCACTTGAACCAAAAGTTCGAACTGATGGAAAGGGCTAGGTAATCCACATATACATTTCACAACACCCCCACTCACGTGTGACGGAAGAAGAAAAAGTCAACACGTGAAAGAAGAAGAGCACACCGAAGCAGGGCATCAGCGGTTGCTAAAGAGGAGGACAACAACAATTTTTAGACTTAATTACGAAAACCATGTGAAAGCCAGGATTTGAACTCAAGACCTGGGGCTTTGATACCATGTTAAGCTTTATGCACTAGTCACTTGAACCAAAAGTCCGAACTGATGGAAAGGGCTAGGTAATCCACATATACATTTCACAACACCGCTGCCATCTTATCTCTGTCTTCAGGACAGCTTCCTCGACCGAGATGGGCGGGGTGGTGCTGCCATCTTATCTCTGGTCTTCAGCTCGACAGCTTCCTCGACCGAGATGAGCGGGGTGGCAGGCGGCTGCATGATACTCTTGCAAGCCTCCACCAAAAAAGTTGCGCTATCTTGAATATCACGGATCATTGTTAATGGAATGCTTTTTTCGAAAAAGCTCTCATAGATCCGAGACAGACGCGAAAGCTCAATTTTTATATCCTCAACCGCCATTTTGATTATGCCACGCCACAGCCAGAATCCTGCGAAAGCTAGCAAATCTAATTAAGTCCAATCTTTTCTAGATTTTACTACTCCGTACCTTTACTTCAAAGATTAAGGCTTATGCATCCTCTGATCAAAATTAATTCAGTCCACTTTTTGTCTACATACACATGCATGTACTCTAGAAACTAAACTACAGTAGATACATCATACAAATCTAGATAAAGTTGGTTCAATTAATATGGGTCGGAGGGAGTATTATTTTTAGAAAATCAAACTATGTAAAATTTGATCAAGTTTTTACAAAAAATCATTAACATGCAAAATGCAAAATTAATATCACTAGATAGATAATGAAATATATTTTTATATGCTATCTAGAAAATATCATATTTATTGATAGATTTTCTAGAAGTTTGGTCAAACTTTACTTGGTTTGACTTTTCAAAAAAACTTAAGCTTTAAAATGGAGGTAGTATCGATTATCACGAGTAGTTGGGTGATATTGTTAATTTAAACGATAAATTATATCCTTTGTTTTACAAAACACCAACCTATGTACGAAGTATAGCAGCACTATCAGATGATAAGAGCCATGTAAGGATTGCAAACAATAGCTAAGAAAAAAGTTTTTATATGTGCCGTAACATTGGTGAGATAGTCCCGGGACAGTAGTTACATTTTAATGTTGCTAGAAGCCTAGTGAAAGGAAGGTAATTAGGCGACATGAAAGAACCTTGTGATAATGGTGCTCGAGCTTGGTCCCTTTCAGTGTTTGAAAATTTGGTGCCTCATCTTCTCCATTCACCAGAGAGATTGAGTATCTCCTCTACCTCATCTTTGCCCATAAGTTTGACCACTTCCTTTATCTTATCTTCTCTCCCGAGCTCGGCAGTCTTCTCGGTACAAAACGGTCCTCAATATCCTGCGAAGGAAAACATATTAATCCAAGTCCCAATTAATAAAGCATAAAAGGGTAAGACATGCGAGTCGAAGTAACCTTGTTATCCGGACTCTTGATCCTCTTATAGAGGGCAAAGGTGCGGACATCACTACACCTTTCTCTCCGGGCTCTCCCTTGGCAGACATGACGCAGAAGAATGCAGGGGGGATATGTGCTGGAACGAAGAACCTGAGCTGATGGCACCGCGCCTTCTTCCTCGAGCTCTCCCTTGGTAGATATGGAGCTGAAGGGTGCGGGGGAAGAAGCTCTGGAACGAAGAACCTGAGGCGATATCACTTCACCTTCTTCTCCGAGCTCTCCCTTGGCAGATGTGGCACGGAAGGGTGTGGAGAAAGAAGCGTTGAAACGAGGAACCAGAGCTGATGGCACCACACCTTGTTCTCCGAGCTCTCCCTTGGTAGACATGGCGCGGAAGGGTATGGGAGAAGAAGCGCTGGAACGAGGAACCTAAGCTGATTGCACCGAACCTTCTTCTCTGAGCTCTCTCGTGGCCAGAATAGTGTGAGCAGAAGAACAGGAACAACAAAGTTGGGTAGGTGAAAATGATAGTAAAAAGACTAGTTTAGTACAATAGTGCTAAAAATACCTACTACGACACCCCTTCTCGGTGTGTGTGTGTGGGGGGGGGGGGGTGGTGGCAGCAAAATCTATCAGCAAAAGGCCCACACGTCAGTGATAATGTGGTGTCTGTGCTAACAATTTAGATCATTGGTTTAAAATATTTATCATGTTTATGAGATGTAACCAAAATAAAAGGAAGGAACTTAAAAAATGAACTACCCAATCTTGGAAAGTTCAGAAATAATTGACTTTGGGTCTAAAGGTAATCATTTTTTCTTACATTTTAGCTAATTTGATGAAATTGGCAGACTTTTTCTTTGAAAATTAGCTAGTTATTGAAATAATATGACATACCTAAACTAAGAAAGTTTAACATAATTTAGAGAAGTAAATTAAGTATTACAAAATAAGTTGAAGGTTAAACTATTTAATCCTAGATTTTGACCTCCACGTAACGAGTAAATTACATAAAACTGTTTACGGGTCAGTACCTCTTCCAGGAGGAGAAGAACTGTGTCAGGCCGATACAGATACGAAAATATGAAATTTTGAAAAAGCGCCAAAAGAAGGAGTGCACTGTACTGGAGAGTTGGAACCGGGTGTATCTTGCTAGACTGCAGATGGTTGCTTTGCGAGCTACTGCTCCGAGTCACCACCGTCGGCTGGGTGCTCAATCTGGCATGGTGAATTTAGCTTCAGTGTGAAATATAGCAAGAGGTTCACAATGTAGTACATCCAAATATTTCAGAATGTGGGTCCCGTCATCTAGCTTTAACAACAAAGAAAACCAATAGGGAACTACCCTTACAGTAGGGAACTAGTTCTAAATGCCAAAAGTCAAATTTAGCATCGGAGCACCTGTTCCCTGTTTTTCTTGTTTTGAAACTACCTTCCAAAAACCTAAAAGAAAAATATGGAACAACTTTTGGCTACACGCCGTGGGTGCATGCCACCGATTTTAGGGAGATGGTACAAGTGTTTAGTGGCAGGTAGGCCCAACAATGCAAAACGTACAATATTGTTTAACGACTGGTGTTTATTTACTAAATAAATGGTTATTTGGAGCAGAAATTCCATCGGTGTACACAATATTTTCTCATAGCTGAGTTCCGGAGTAGATGCTTCCTCGTTCCTGCACTTCTTTTGTTTTATTGTTGTTATACATATTGTTGTTGATCTTCTGGTTTGGCCTTTCCTGCTCCTCATAGCTCCCGATCTTCTGTATTTTGCTCCATTTCACCATGATATTGCTATGTGGTGGTTTTGGTATGAACTAGATGAACTGTGTGGTTGTATGAATGAATTGAAAGTGTTGTTGGTGACTGTGACCTGGTGATGTCAATGGATTGCACTGGATGCTGTAATTTTTGATTTTATAGCAAGGTTGTTGCCTTGCTGTGTCGACACAACAGTTCATGACTGTGCTGTTAGTGTATTGAGCTGCTCTATGTGTGAGCAGCTTGGAAGTGAGGGGCTGAGTCATGTGGATGTGCTCGGCCAGGTCTGGTATTATCCCCTCTGGGTAATTTTCCTTAACCTCTAAGTGGTATTGCCACTTTTTTTGTTTGTTTCCTTTCTTTTCCTCTTGGAGGTGCTCAAGATTCGGAGGATTCAGCCATGGAAAACCAAGATCAACATGCTCCTAGTTAGGTTTAGTTTAGTTCTAGACTTGGATAACATTGTAATTTTCTTATTTGTTTATTAATTCATTTTGTATTGTAATAAAGGATATTGTAAATACAATGTATATTTGTTTGAATATCAATAAAGCTCATTGTTTCCCTATTGCTTTTAATTGTAAATTCTTCTTGGAGATGCAGAGGAGGAGGACCGCGTGGCAAGGCTTACCACACCGACGACGATGCAGAGGAGGAGGGCCGTGTGTCAAAGGCGGCGGCGATGGCTATGGCTTAGGGCCACCTGGGCAAGGAGGAGGACCACGTGTCAGAGGCGGCGGCCATAGCTATGGCTTAGGGCCTCCTGGGCAAGGAGGAGGAGAAGAGCAGGAAGCACTAGGCGGCCGAGCTCAACGCCGCCTTGGTTCGTCGTGAGGACAAACGCCGTCGGGCTGCCGAGCGTAGGATCGAGCGCCGCCGCCACGAAGAAGCCATCTGAGATGCACGGGGGCCATCAATGGGGACAGACTCGATGGCGGGAAGGAGTATACGTGTAGGGGGGGACATACTTGCGGCCTCATTATTATTTTCTATATTAGATGCGAGCTTCTTTTTTAACTAGCTGTTGAAATGTAATGAATCATTAACTAACATAATGTGTCACTTATAAGCCGGGCCCAACCGATGGGTGTCGCAGACATATTCATTCTCAAATTTGGTGGCTCACGAGCGAGCGGGTCGATTCGTTTTGGTCGTATAGTTGGAGCATGCACAACTGCTCCATCTGTCTGCGCAGACAATTTCAGCTGCGCGAGGACTAGATTGGTTTTGGCCCGCTGAACATGCTCTCATTGCACCCGAACTCATGTCCACTATATCCACTACCCACGCGTACAAATGCAAGCGATTGCTTTTAATAGCCGAAATATATTTGAGGCGATTTACACAAAAATAACCCTTCGTTAGGAAAAAAAAACACACGAAATGATGCTTCGATCAAACTATTTCACGTTTTTAACCTTTTGTGTGGCGCCCCTGTCTATGTGGCACCCGTGGAAGAGGCGACACACATTGTCGGCTGGCAGGCTCGAGCTGCCACGTATAACAGAATATGTGGCGCGTTTGCGAAGGGAGCCACACAGAAGAGTGTGACGGTCTTGCGAAGAGCGTCACATGAAAGGATTAGAAGCGTGAAATAGTTTGATCGGAGGGTTATTTTGTGCAATTTTAACCAAAATGTTAGGGCATCAACTTTAGCATCAGTGGAGAGATGGGCACTGTCAATTGTATGTCGAAATTGACCGAGAACTACACTTATAGATCCATGGGCATTCACATTATGTTACAGACATGATCCATTTTACAACCACCATTTTTGTTAAATGTGTATGTCTAAATATATAAGTCTTACAAAGCAATATTATGTTTTTAAATGCGAGATTTTGTAATTTTGTAATTTTTTTATTTCTATAAGTATAGTCACTTTTAAATTATCAGACCATACATACCAAATGTTTAATATAGATAATTATACTTTTAGGAGTTTGTAACGGTGTTATTTTATTATGTTAGTGTGGAACTTTAGAGGTTATGCATGGCTAGATGAATCGTCTAGGAAGGAGCTAGCCTATCCACCTCTTTGAATATATAATCCATCTCGCAAAAAATATCCTCTCAGACCTTTTCTTTTTCTTACAAGAATATGTTTCAAATCTTTGTTCGGTTCCTTAAATTTCATCAACTTAAGACACTGAAGGCAAGCGAGGCACCAACGACACATATTGTCTCTATCGGATTATTGATGTTCTTGTATGGATTAAATTATATTGTATATTAATCCATGAAGCCAGGTTTCTGTGGGTTGGCTTTTTAATCGGTAGTTTGTAAAGTTTGGAAGTTTACCTTGTGAGCATTGTATCCATGTCCGACGTCTGGTGACCTACCGGTCCTAGTTTTTGAATTCCACATCTCACATGATTTTGTAAAAGCTTGTGAGGCTAATTTATCTTTTCCATGTTATGTTTTTAATATTTACTACATATTGATAAGTTGATATTCATATGTATTTGCATGGAGAAATCATTTTATTTTATACCCTATTCACATCCTTTTTTATCTTATTTTTCTTGGAAGTATGACAAATTTGGCTAATATTCCACAATTCAATTTCCCCAATTTATGTTTTTTATGCATTAGCTAATATTCACACATATATTTATTTTATCTTGCAATTACTCCTCGGTAGTTTGACAAATTTAATCTATGTTATGGGGATTTCTCCTAATGCATTTCTTAAATTTATAGCATGTCTTCCGACCATCGTGTCCCGTCCAGTTTACCACAACCGATCTTAGAGTCCTACTTCCTCCATTCGGAAATAAGTGTCATAGATTTTTCTAAATTCATATTTATCACCATACTAAAATGTATCTATATATATACAAATCTACATAAAACTGCGACACTTATTTTCAAACAGAGGGAGTCGTATGATCAGCTTTGGAGGTTTTTGACCGATTGTCTTGCACTATATTTGTTGTGCATATGTCTATATTTGGTAGTTTATTTTTTTATGGCCGATTGGATTGCAGTATATTTCTCGCAAATAGCTATGTATTTGGCACATGTGCATCTGGAGCGAGTGCTATTTAAATTTATATCCTATCGATCAGGTTTCTAGTTTTTTTTTACCGATTGACTTGTAGTATATTTCTCGCACGTACGACTGTATAATACAGATTTTTTATGACTAATTGGCTTGCAGCATATTTCTCGCAAATAGTTGTTTATTTGTCCAACTGGCCACTGACTTTTAGTTAAATTTATATATAAGTTATAAATTATAATGGATCGATCAGTCAGAGTTTTCTAAAAATAACAATCGGTACAATTTTCTACGATAGGAGCTCATGTACATGAGACGTTGGTAAATTTTTTTGGTAGAGATTAAGGAGAGAGATAGTTACATACAGGACATGCTAATATTGTATGGGAGTTTGGATTCTGTACGACCAGGACATGCTAAGATTAAGGAGAGAGATATTTACATACGGGACATGCTAACACTGTATGGAAGTTTGGATTCTGTACGATATAAATAGGATAGACTTGTTCCAAGAAAAAAACTGATACGTGGGATATTTCCAGGACATGCTAACATCAGATCGTAAGTTGGAATCTGTACGATACAAATAGAAATGATTTTTCCCACGGAAAAACTGATACGTGACAATACGTTATGGTACGTTTACATTCGCAATAGAATTATGTTATGGTACTTTTTGTTAAATCGTAGCCGTAAATTTTAGATCCAAGGATTAATATATTTCTAATGATGTGGATCAACCTAATGCCTCGAAAAACATCCATCTTATTTTGCTTTTAGTAGATAATAGATAGATGTTATTTTTTTTAAATCGCCTATAACTGTAGATGGCTGAATCCTTTATTCTCTAGACGTGACTTGCTACAGCGTGCAGCTTCCGGCACGCGGCGCGAGCCGGCCGCTCTCGTGACGGCGACCGACGTACGGGGATCGAAGCCGGCGGTGCAACGGTCCGACCTGCAAACTGTGCATCGGCCGACACCTATGGGGAGATCTAGTCGTCGTAGACTTCTCTAACTCCAAGAAGGGACACGTCACATCCACTGTGTTAACTCCGCGTGGAGCCTCATCCGCACCGGGCGCCTGCGCGCTGCCGTGGGCAGCTCGTGCAGTGCTCTCGTTCAGCTGCCGGCTGGCACGATAGAATGATAGTAGTACTCCGTATAATAAAAGGCGGCGGAAACTGCTGCAAAAGTTGAAGAAGAACCGTGACCTGCGGCTGACTCGGACGGCGGATTTATCCGTTCGGGAGAGGAGAAGCCGACAAGGCAATCATTTCTTTCAAGAGAAGACGAGGCAATCATAGAGTGGCAGTGTGCGTATTTCGGCGAGAATCATTCAGCGAAACTCCATACACGTAAATTTAAGCATTTATATTTTCTGAAATATATATACTCCACAAATACATGCCACCACAGATATGCCAAAATGTACATATTATTTTATACATGCCACCACAAATACACATAATTGCAAACAGAGCTTGGCTCCGGTGGTTAGGTCCTTTGTGGTGGAACCAGCCCATCCAGGTTCAAGTCCTAGACTTGACATGGGTGTTTGCATTTACCTGGATTTATTCCAAGATTTAACCGGCGTTAGGCTTTCAGTGGTAGGTGACGTGCCCGTCAACAGCGAGACGCCAGTGGTGACTTCGTCAACCTCAAGATATGCCGGCTCAGTTCCTCGGAGGTGCTCATAGGGGTAGGGTGTGCGTGCGTGCGTTCATAGGGGTGTTTGTACGTGCGTGTTTGTGAGCGTCTACGTTGTACTGTGTTCTCAAAAAAAACAAATACACATAATTTAAGTTGATTTAATACACACGTTAGTGCATCTATTACCTATGTGCAAATTTCTTTTAGAATTTTCGAAAGTATAAAAATACGAATTGAAATATATGTTGACTTTTTCCACGGGCTCCACTTCCTCACGATTTCCCATTGGCTGCCTTATCGAATTCACTAGCCGTTGAGTCTACCAAATTGCTACTAGGATTTCGAGGCCAATCTTGGCATTTCCCATTGGTTGCACGGGCGTATCCTCCATGAGATCAGTCCCTACCCGAGCTCGGTTTTGGCAGTGGCTTCGAGGAAAGGAGTCGCCAGTAGGATGCGTTCTGGTTGGAACCAAGGTTTTCCGCTAGTGTTTCCACGGTAGAAGCATGGTCAAAGCTTTCAATTTCGAGCTAGTCAAATGTTTAACAAAGCAGCAGGAGATATCGCTTGTTTCATACTACTCCAAACCATTACGGTATCTGCTTGTATATTTGCTAGTACGACCCACAATTCATACTGCTTCAGGTAGTTGTACTTAAACCTTACTAGATGTCCTGTTGCGGCTCCATATTCTACGTCCCAATATAGTACCACAAAACCATGTGGTTCTCGACCTAATGAGAGATGCAATTCAGATAGGCGTGTGGTATGAAAGTATCTGAAAAGAAGTGATACACATGGAGGAAATTCAACTACTCCCTCCAATCATTTCTAACTGATTTGAATTTTGTATAAAAATATACTAAATTCGAGTCAATTGAAAGGGATCGAAGGGAGTAACTTATCTACTTCAGCCGCTGTCATACCACATGCGGCCCCTTCACTTTGGTTGGGCAACTATTGGCCGCTACGGACACGGATGAGTGCTTGTTGTATAAACAGACGTATGTCTATAACCAGGACTTGTTTGAAATTTTGTCCTACCAACCATTTTTTTGGGACTAGATGTTTTCTTCCTGATGCCTCTCAATTTTAGGTATACACGTTAACATATTCATTATCACCACAAATGCTTCATGCTCAAAGATAAACTGAGCCAACTAGCTATGCGTCCCTCTTCTGCAGACACATACATGCTCTTTATATGACCTTCCCAAGTGAACTGTGAAAATTAATTTGGCACCTATTTTTGATTTTGTGTATATTTTTTGAAATACAACTGTTGTTCCTATTTAATGTGTCGGTACTGCGCAACATGTGTCACAAATATTGCGCTTAAATAGCTAGGGTCCGAGAGAGGATTTGGTGCTGTGTAATGGCTACTGCCCCAAAGCTAGAACAGAAAATATTTTGTCCAAGATAGAAAACAACCATTAGCACATACTCCATCCCTCCGTTCCAAAAAAAACTTCTTAATTTTGTCCAAATACTGATGTATATAGACATGTAATCAAGCCACGTGCTACTATTTACACACTTATACAGAACGTTTTTATGATAGGCTGAGATAACAAATGATAAACCTCGAGGATGTCCAGTTTATCCTTTCCCTCATGCTGTTACCATATCCATGGGAGGACCAAGGGTCCCTGTTGCCTGGGCATGTGCCCCGGCTTCACTTCCGCGCATGTCTGTCCTGAGAGGATTTCTAGCGTCGAATTAACGACTTCTCAACGTGCATGCCCGAGCTTCCTCCGGCGCATGCCCGGCGAGAGACTGATTTCGGCTGTGACCAGCAAACTGGCCTTGACCTGCAAAAGGATTTGTGTGAAAACATGTAGGACCCGGCTAGACAACATCCGGTGTAGGCTAGCCCGACTCAGCATCCGGGTGCTGGTTTGCCAAACCCAGCATCCTGGTGCTCGTTAGTCCAGCCCAGCATCCGAGTGCTCCTTTGTCTGGCCCAGCACCCGATCGGGAAAAGAGCAGTTCTCAGACAGGTCACGTCCAGACAAAAGCGTTCAAACAAATGGGCAAAGGAACATGACCCTGACTATACATGTAGCACCCCCAATGGTAGAACCGCACCAAACACCCCTCTCTCGCACCATCCCTCTCGCCCTAGATTCTTCTTTTGCAAGAAGAACTCCATCTCTTCTTCGTCCTTCAGATCTCCATGGATCCCATGAATTGAGTGAAACAGCTGCAACTCCAACACAGGCTCTCCTGCAGAAAAATAAACCCTAAGCCATGTTCTCCTCCTATCTATTTTACCAGCAAACACATCACAAAAACCGTACCCATGTAATCTCCAGAGAAAGAACATGCTTTGATGAACACCTGCAATGATATGGCTAGGAAATCAACATACAACTTGGTTTTGTTCAACCTAGAAACTTGTGGGTATTTTTTCTCTAAATCAGTCGGACCCTGAACCCAATAAATCTCAAATTAACAAACCAAGTTGTTGGACAGGAAAGTAGTGGGGGAAAAAACTTGAACCTGTAAATGACATGACTTTGAGAGGTGACCACTGACCACCTAGTTTACTTTTGTAGCTTCCTTCCATGTTATGTATAGGCAGGTTGGAAACTAGAAGCAACATGTTGGACATGTCTAAAATGAAAAATTAGAACAAATAGATGAACAATATACCGTTAGTAGGAGTAGGAAAGTAGCATACATGTGGCACATAAAAGAAAGTTTCATTTTCATATAAAAGTGCATGCTGAGAAATAACATAGTAACCGAAACACCATAGTAGGCAGTGAGGTTTGCGAAATCGAAGTATAAAATTTGGAAAAATCAAGCATGGTCTGAAGTATAAAATTAAAACTACTAGTAGTTCCACAACACTCCAAAAACAACTATCTTTATTTCATGGATTTCGAAACATATAGGCTGGAGAATGATTTTGATTTTCTTGATATGCTGATGCCTCTTGACTAGTTCATCTTGAATCAAACCTTTACAGTTAATTCAATGAATTCAGTACAGTAAACATGCAACCAAATCAGTAATAAAAACTACTAGTTAAAATAGGCGATAATTAGGAAACTCAATGAATTCAATATGCATAAGAAGTTACAAGTTTGAACTTAGATAGGTCCCAAATCAGACAATAATCATGATGTGGGCGGACACCAACTAGTGTCTAATACTTACATTGTACATGCTTTAAAAACCACTACTAATCCGTATTCAGTACCAAAACGATGTATCCTTCCTATTTAGAAATATATTAATGGGTCAAAGTACTAATAATAAAAAAAATTCATGATTCCAGATGTCAGGATTGGATCCGAATGCTAGTCCAACAGAAGAAGATGACATTGACATGGAGCCTCCTTTTTGCACTCAAGCTGCACCAGCAGAGATGGTTGAAGAATCTTCAGACCCAATGGTTGATGACCATGAAGTTGGTGGTGGTTCCAATGATCGCAGTGGTAGAGGCCCGCAAAACAATTCAGCGTCACACAATGTTGGCAACAACATCATCCCCACGACTACAATGCCTACAAAATCTACCACTTATCCAGATTTGGAAGAAGGTGCAATTGACGAAGCTAGCATGCCAGGACGAAGAACTACTTGTTGCCGGCCTTCATTGATCTGGCCGGTGTGTTGGGTTTCGGAAGACTCTGCCGGCCAACTCTAATGGATGACATGTCTGAGATTGCCAGATCAGATGGTATTCGGTCGTGCGCAACCAAGTTTTTTCTGACCGTTTGGTTTCAGAGGGAGCGATGCGAAGCTCTGCAGTCTGCCAGCGTGGGACATGTGTTTAGTTCCAAGGTGAAGTCAGTCATGGAGAATGGCATGGAAGCCGAGATCTGAGGACTAATAATGGTGGTTCGAGTCTTTGTGGTGATGAGGTTTTTTGCTTGGCATTCATGACTTGGAGCAGCGGCATCGACAATTGGAGGCAACGACACATGAGAAATTCATAGTTTAAACCTATAGGGTGAAAACTGCGGTGACCCAGCGTACCACTGCATGGTGTAGTACACAAGTCGTTGACATAACACAAGTGAAACACCGTTCCACCCATATTACATCCCTCAGAGTGGTACAACAGAAACATATGTGAGTCCAAGGTATGTCTATAGAAGTACACACGAAGCTGTTTACATAAGATCCACACAACCTCCTACTTTACGGTGAGGTAAAACTTCAAATAAAGCTCCAGAAGAACGACTCGTAGTCTATCTTATTGCTAACTCCAGTTCAAGAGCTACTTGGCTTGCTATAGAAATCTAGCTACTTAGGTGCTAGGATTAGGGAAAGGTTCCCTTCTATTACTAGTCTAGGTTTCCATTATAGTTGATGCGGAAGTTGACTCCATTGACTTCTTTGATTGGATTCTTCATCTTGTTGCAGTTGACTCCTTTGTCTTCGAGTTCCACGGTAGTTTCTCCTTCGGTGCATTGCTCTAAGAAGGGGGTTCAAACGAGATAGAATGAGTACGAGCGTACTCGGCAAGTTCATATTAGGAAATATGTGTATCATGCACTAGCTACAGCCATAGACCGGAAAGTCATAGGCCAATGCAAGTTTTCATAAACATTTCTTCAAAAGGTTTATTTTATTCTGAAAACTATGCACGTCGGTCTTCACGAGGTTGACTAGAACTTCGTGGAGTTCCTTTCCTGCCGCGTTCGCAGTTCCCTTCCCGGAACAGGGAGTGACAGATCACAATTCTTGATACCCTCTCGCGAGAGGTGCGTTACTTTACCCCACAAGAGATCTTAACCATGTTGCCGGCCGAGAGTATGTCCCCGTCCACACTTCCTTTGGTGTGAGGCCCGGTATAAGATCCAAGCCAATCACTGCCTTCTCCGTGACCACCGCAAACCCACCCTTTTGTCCGACCGTACACCTCCGGTAGACTTCCCAGATAATACGGCTTTACTCATGGTGTACTCCGGACAATCCCTCATAGATCGAAGAGATTAACATCACTAATGGATGGGGATTTAAAAGGATTTCCCAACCTATTGCGGCAGTGCCTCCAGCACCCCACCGTCTCTCCGATCCGTTGGCGTGCAGAAGGGAAAAGATACAGCTGACTCCCCCAGAGCCATTATAGATCTTATGGATAACGCGATATGTGCGGCGCTAGAATTACTGGACGGCATTGGTAATTAATCCTAGGGTGATATAACCCATTGCAATGGAACCTCCACCATATCAACACATACCATGGTTCCATTGCCATCCACATAGTCATATTCATAGTTGGAAAATAACATTTCATTTGCGATGCAGGAATGATAAGTATATAGCTTTGCTTCAAAGTAGTAGAAAATAATCAAGTTGACATGAGCAAGGGTGAACTTGCCTTTCTTGACTGCAAGATTATGCAGGCAAAAGCTTCGATATGTGATAACTCCAAATGCTGAAATACCATCATCGTCCGGTAAGGACAATGTTTAAAGAACTGGCAAAGATGCTATAATGCATAATATGAGATGCAATCGTCCCGAGCGTAACCTAACCTTGATGATTTAGGATGTATGAGTTGTAAAGATTTCTTTAGGGTTGGTTGCACTTTTAGAATGGTTCTCAAACAAGGTTCTTATTAGGGTTTGGTTATATTAGCATCATAACCAAGTGATATAAGACATCATAACAATCATACACATAAGAATAGTGATGGAATAGTATGTAAAGAACAGTTGTCAATTTTAAGTTCTACAGAACATGGTTGATGATTACTTATACTATACTTCAAAAGAATAACTTTTGAAGAACATGTTGTTCAAGAAATAATGAGTATTTCAAAGAAGGATAGGGCTTCTAAGGTTTGATTGACATTTGTACTTCAAAAGAATAACTTTTGAAGAACAGAGTTAAAATAAGAATATGAACTACTTTAAATAGGAGCTAAGTGCTATTAGGGTTTACTAATAGGATCTGGTTGGTGCTTAAGTAGAAGTGATCTACATGTAGCAAGTATTAGTAGGTTTATTACTATGGTTTCTCCTAAGCATCATATCAAAGGATGGTTATCAAGGTGTTGCTATGAGTTAGGGTTTACTATGACTTCATATTTGCTTTACGAAATAATTTCTAATAGTTTCTAAGCTAAGTGGTTTATCATTTCCTAAGTAAGGTTTAGTTGGATAGGAACATGTGATGTGATTTGCTACACAAAGTTGATACTAGGGTTTATTATTATGGTTCTACTAGGGTTTAATGATTGAGGTTGATCTTAATGGTATGGTATATAGGAGTGGTGATCAATGGTACTAATTCAATTAACAAGTTAGGGTTTCTACCTAGGTGACATTAGTGGATCATATAGGTTTTAATTAAGAATAGGAACATGAAATGATAATCTCATGTGACTTGGTTTTATGCTAGTGGATCCTAAGCACGTATTCAATTGTTGCTAATTAGGGTTCTATATGTCAAGTAAATCTCCCATGATCATATGTGACACATATCTAGGGTTTTAGAGTTGGTTCTAAGGTGGAATGATCACATGAAATAATGGGATCAAGGTCTTACTCAAATTGAAACTAGGGTTTCTAAATTATGGTACAACTCCTAATTATTGTCCTTTGGTTAAAGTATTTAACTTGTGGACTTAAGATGTTTAAGTAAACAATTGTTGGGCTACCAAAATAATATTGGCTTTTAATATTTTCTTGAGTTTTTACTATTTAAAGAAAATGGTAAATGATAATTTGTTAATTAGGGTTTATGTATTACCACTAATAATTAAGTTAATGCAAATATGATAAATAAAATTAAGCTTAACATTTTACTTAGTTACTGAATAGTTAAAATTAAATTTTGAAACTTCACTAATTATTGAATTGAGATTGTATTGTAAATAAATGAAATGGCATAATTAATAAGGTTAAAAATAAGTAAATTTTTATTTTGACACACATTTTTGTTTTATATTTTATTTGAATAGAGTTTATTTTTGTGATCATTTTGATATATTATTTGCATTTTTCTGAGTTGAATTGAATTTTATATGGTTTTACAAAGTTTCAGCAATTTACTGGTATTTGAAATAAAACAAAAATACTAAGTGTACCGGTTCGTTACCTAGCTCTAGAGACAGACGAGTGGGACCTGCATCCAGGTCACCTGCCACGGGGCAACGACCAAGTCAAAGGTCTCCCGGTCCCACGGCCACGTCACTCTCTCGCCGACGGCTTGACGCCGGCGGGCGATGAGAGGACGGCGCCGCCGTTTTAATGCCCCCCAGGACGGCCTAGTGATATATTTTGACTCTCCTCGACTCGCTGAAGCTGCTGGTGGCGATGGATTTGCCAGGGGATCACCGGAGCTATCACCGGTGAGAGGTGCTGCGGCGGTGGCTCCGGCGAGAAATCAAATCGGACGCTATGATGGATGCTAGAACAAAATGAAAGGCTCCAGAGATGCGTATTCTCACCCTGAGGTTGATGGTGTGCTCGATGGCGACGATTGGTGACGGTGGCGAGTCCTATTTTGCGGATTCCGGCGAGCCACCGTGAAAGGGAACGAGTCGAATCGCTCGATTGAGAACTCCTCTGCTTAATTCCTTCCGCCGGGATGCTCCTTGAGGTGATGCGCATCTTCGGGCTACTCTACCGACGCTAGGGTGACCCCGGACGACGGTTTCGTCTCCGACTCCGGCGTAGACCGATCGTGGACGATGGTTAGGAGGAGCTAGAGAGAGATTGGAAGGATAGGAATGAACAAGGATGTCACGGCGCTCCTCTGGTTGTATTTATAGCCCCCGTCGAGGTCAGAACCGTCACTTCACCGGCGGCGACGACGGAGATGCGACGGTGACGGTGACGCACAGTTCGGGCGCGAATCTTGACCCTTTTGGATAGGCTCGGACGCGAGAGATGTTCTGCGTGGTTCTGAGAAGTCTGCAGCATCCGGGGTCAGGCTTATCGTCGTCGAGGGACGTGGCCGGCGAGCTCGTCGCTGTGTCGCTCCCAGAGAAGAAGACGACGATGGTTTTCTTCTGTTCGGTACCGATTCGCTGCGTGGACCGTTTCAATGATGGGCTGGGCTGGTTTTTGGGCTTCGACGCGGTTGCTACGTGGGCTGTTGCGGCCTGCCAGGTAAGGCCTCTCTCTCTCTCTATTTTCTGTTTTCTTTTCTATTTTCTGTTTTTATATTCTGGTTTGTATTCAAATTTGATTTCTGGTTTGTTTTGCAGGTCCTAAATTATTTGAATATCCAAAACAATTTGATATTCATGTTTACTGTATAATGTTGTTGTTTAAACAAACATTTAGTATTTGATTAAATTTGTGTTGTTGTGAAAGGTATTCAATATTTCAAGTTTATATTGGTTAAGTGTTTGTCTCAATTACTTTTATTTAGGAACCAAATATATTCCAATGGTTTGAAAATTTATAACCTCTGCATGATAAACTCATGATTAGGTTTTACTAGTACTTAGTAATATGAATTGTTTACATATTTTAATTATGGCTAGGGTTTAGCAAATGGTAAAGGAAATGTGATTGGTTCATGATTTTATGTGAATAATGGTTCTTAGGGTTTAAGAATTTGATGATGCTTCATTAATTGAAGTATAAAATAGGCATGTGGCATGGCAGGGTTCTAATTATAATCCAAGTTAATCCATGGGTTGGAATTCAAATGTAGTTTAGGGTTTAGGTAGTGATCACCAATGTGATATACAACTAGGATTAGAATATGAGCATAAGCTTTGGTTATGTTTCACTAATGGAACATGGCTCTCATCTACAAGATTAAAGGTTGGTTTAAACAAGTAAGATGTAATACTACTCTAAAATTCTCTAGGATAGACATGGCTATGGTTAGCATCTATAATCTCTCTCACTTCTAAATGTCTTGTAATAGCCTAAGGTCCTACTCAAGATATGATGATATGATCCTCTCGAATATATGGTTTGCCTAGGGATTCTACCTTGCAATATTCTGTAGCTTGTTCTTCAGGAAATCTGATAAACCTGCATCTTGTGGTATGCCTCCACCTCCTAGCTTCTTCATCTTGATCCTAGCTAATTCACATGAAGTGGCTCTATGTGTTTGTTCCCATGTAACATGGTACTTGATGAGCAAATGGATGAAGGGTGTGGCTCTATTTATAGGCTTGGGCAAGCTCTAGTATCATGACACATAGATGGTGACTCTTGTTTTGGTTTGGTGAGTAAGGTGCTTGGTTGTCATGCCCTCATCCATAGCAATCCTTTGAGCATGAGGTGGCATAACTTGGAAAGCAAGTCATGTAGATATTTTCATCCTATGTGGCAAGATCATTATCCTCTCATATGATTTATTTTTGGATAGCCAAGTGGCATTTGTTACTAAATATTTTGTGGATGGTTTTATTATTGTGGATGAGTCACTATATTATATTTGATTGGATTTATATTATAATATTGGTGAAAAGGTTAAGGTTGAGGGTTATTTCTCAAGTTTGGATAATTGGGGTTTGAATTCATCTAGGCATGATCATATGAGTTTCAAAATACTCATAGTTAGTTTTATTCAAATAGTTTGAACTATAATTCGTAATGTAAATGGATTTAGTTTTATGATATTCCATATACTTAATAAGTTATGATTTAAATAAGAATGTGTGGCTTTTATGCACTTTAGACCACTGTGGTTAACCTTATTTATAAGGGAATTAAATTTACACACAAAGGTAGTTGCTAACTTTTAAGTGTTAATAAGTTAGGGTTTGATTCTTAAAGAATGTGTTGTTGTAAAGCTAATTCCATTTGATCTAATCCATAGATCAAATCATCTCTACACAAAACAAGGTTTTAGTAAAGATCACAGTGAAGTTTATAGCGCTTGACTTGATGATCTACTTCAATTCCAAGCAAGTCAAGTGAAACTTCGATTCATTGTGGTAAGTTTTATTTGAAAGCGCGAAAATTCCCCGGATTTTCTATGCATGAATGCAATGCACACTTTGGTGTTCTCTCATTTTATTGCCTCTAAACCCGGGATATTACAGCCTCTCCCCCTTAAAGCCGAACTTCGTCCCGAAGTTCGAACGCTCTCATGTTTCGGAATGTTGAAATGTCTTGAACAGATCACCATCCTGCGACTCCATGGTGATCACACTAGATATAGTGGAATATATCTCTTGTCCAGATCCTTCCTGGAGTCTTCTGATGTTTGGCACTGATACTTTCTTTTATTCTATGATTTCTTCCAACACTCTAAGCTTCTAGGCTTACTCTCCAAAGATTCTTGGATTAAGACATCTTATTGTGTTAATGGACTTTACTAATGGTTGTGGTGACATCTTCCTATTTGGGGTACACATAACTTGGTTCTACCAGCTGTGGTACTCCAGCTGCGGTGTAATATGGCACTATGGTGTACCAGTATGCGATGTCCAAACCTAATTCTAAAGGATTTGTTTAAAGTAAGGTATTGTTTTCCCTTACTACCATAACGAAAGTAATGGTACTTAGTAAGGTATTTACAATAGGCATGGTTCTGGTTCTCTAGTCCTACGAATGGATTAGACTCATTTAGTCCATCCAATCATGGCTTCTAGTTTATACTAGTTATCTTCCCTTTGGTTTCTTTAGGTTCCATGAAAGGAATCTTTCTAATAATCATTAGTTTTGGTATGGTCAAACTCTTCGATCTTTTGTTTTTCTTTGGCCTTGATTGTCCTCCGATATCTTCTTCATCCAACTTCATTATCTTAGACTTACTTGAGTTCTCTTGGTTTCGAGTAATTATGAATTACCCACTCAAGTTAAGGTCTAACCCTTACTTCCTCGAGATATGAACCTCGGCTTCTGGTCTGACAACCTCCTGAGAGTACTTTTATATGGGTACTTCCCAATAATCTTATAAAAATAAGATCGGACTTCCTCTCAGTTCAGACCTCTTTCTTCGTCTTTCACACTACAAATAATATCTTAATACTTCTCCTTCAACCTTCCTCTCCCCCTTGGAGTTTACTAATGATCTTCAAACTTCCTTTCTTCTAATCATTAAACTCCAAGGTTAGAAGTTTAGTCTTGGTCTAACTTGTAGTTTGTACTTTTATAGAGTCTCACGAAGAATTCTTTGTGGTGTATCCACTCAGTTGTGGGTATCCATTATGAATCCTCCAATTAAAAAAATTTACCAGCTACGAGATACCAAGTTCGTGAAATACTAGGCTGCGGAATCCCCCTTTCTTTTAGGTAAAGAAATGTTCGAGTTGTGGCTATCCGGTACCAGTTGCAGACTACCTAGTACCGAGATGTAGCTTATTGGATACCAAGTTGTGGCTATGTTGTGGTTGTCAATATCTACCTACCAGCTGTGGCTACTTACATAGCTTTAGTTAAGATATACATCACTTAACATTCTTTCTCTTCATGGTTATCCTATATCACCTTGCGGTCTTATTATACCAGCTACGACTTCACTTATCTATTTTCCTTCTTCCAGGGTTTGTTTTGCAAGAAACCACTTGTTGACACTATGAAAATAGTATTATAAGTGACTTCACTTGCATTCCCTTCTTTCATAATGAATATGGCTTCACTTCTACTGCTCCATATTCACTATTTTTTTTTCTCACTTTCATGGTACTCCCATGTTGAAGTACTCCTCAATTGAGGATAAAAGTGAGTTCTATTGGTCCTTCCTTTAGAGTATTGTGGTTGCTTCCCACAATTTGACTTCCTTCATCTAGTGAACCTTCATCTTTTCTTCAAAATCTCCAGAATTCGTCACTTCCTCACACGAATACCTTTACCCTCTAGACCTATAACATCAAGTAAGAGCTTGATATTGCAACATGCATTTGCATATCAAGGTCAAACTTCATGTATGGATCTAGTCAAACAATGAAAATCCAATAAAATCCAATAAGATTCAGCTTTGTGTTTATAATACACATCCTTATATGCCTGAATACAACAGTTGGGTAAGACATCCCTAAACATCAGGTTCAGATGTGTAGTATATAACACCACATAAGATAGGTTTAGGTCGTGATACTTAGCACGAATACGTGAATTTCTACTATTTGTCTCAACATTTATCTCAATTGCACATTTGCAATGAGACAAACTTGAAACAACATGGCTTGGGATAGTTGAAGTTAACCTAGTTTTCTTTGGAAGTACTAACAAAATAGTATTCCATATATATGTGCTATTGAGGACTACTTCCTATAATACAATTAGTTCTAACATGTCTACTCTAACACATGATGGTTTAGAATATACCACCTATAACTCTAGGATTTCTCTATGTGATATGCTCTCAATAAGCCTTCTTTAAACTAAGGACTATGGTTCCAGCATACTTGGTACAGTTATTAGGATTTTAAGGCCTAAGCTTTCGAACTATTCCCTAAATCCTACTCCTTATCACACTCTTGTAATTCACTTGTGATGTTCTACTCCCTCACATCATGATTCTCAAGTGAATCATATATGATTACCAACTTTACCATGACAAGTAGACTTAAATACTCCTATCACTCTTCCTTACCTCCTATGATTGACTCATCATAGACATATACTACCTTATATAACTTATCTTCCTTACTTACCATCAGTCATTTGACATTTTAAATGACTCTTACTTAACCATACTTGTATTGGTATACTTCTTCCAATAGGATATCTTCCTTATGGTTGTATCCTCTCTTTGGACTACCATGTGTTGTATACCAACTGTGGTCTGCTACCACCCATTATCTTAAGCTTCAAAGGTGTTCTAGTTATTTGGAATGAAGCAAGATAACTAACTAACTTTATTTAAGAAATATAGATAAGAAAGATTGACTCAAGGGTGTCAGGATTATTCTCAAGTGAATACCCATCTCAAATCAAAAGAATAATTGGTTTAACATAGTTGGTTTAGCTAATACCACTTCCTATAGACACTACCAAACCTATAGGTCTCCTTTAAAGGGTTTTAATCCTAGGGTCAAAGCATTTGCTCTGATACCAGCTGCGGTGACCCAGCGTACCACTGCATGGTGTAGTACACAAGTCGTTGACATAACACAAGTGAAACACCGTTCCACCCATATTACATCCCTCGAGTGGTACAACGAAACATATGCGAGTCCAAGGTATGTCTATAGAAGTACACACGAACTGTTTACATAAGATCCACACAGACCTCCTACTTTACAGTGAGGTAAAACTTCAAATAAAGCTCCAGAAGAACGACTCGTAGTCTATCTTATTGCTAACTCCAGTTCAAGAGCTACTTGGCTTGCTATAGAAATCTAGCTACTTAGGTGCTAGGATTAGGGAAAGGTTCCCTTCTATTACTAGTCTAGGTTTCCATTATAGTTGATGCGGAAGTTGACTCCATTGACTTCTTTGATTGGATTCTTCATCTTGTTGCGAGTTGACTCCTTTGTCTTCGAGTTCCACGGTAGTTTCTCCTTCGGTGCATTGCTCTAAGAAGGGGGTTCAAACGAGATAGAATGAGTACGAGCGTACTCAGCAAGTTCATATTAGGAAATATGTGTATCATGCACTAGCTACAGCCATAGACCGGAAAGTCATAGGCCAATGCAAGTTTTCATAAACATTTCTTCAAAAGGTTTATTTTATTCGAAAACTATGCCCGTCGGTCTTCACAGGTTGACTAGAACTTCGTGGAGTTCCTTTCTCGCCGCGTTCGCAGCTTCCCTTCCCGGAACGGGGAGTGACAAGTCACAATTCTTGATACCCTCTCGCGGAGGTGCGTTACTTTACCCCACAAGAGATCTTAACCATGTTGCCGGCCGAGAGTATGTCCCCGTCCACACTTCCTTTGGTGTGAGGCCCAGTATAAGATCCAAGCCAATCACTGCCTTCTCCGCGACCCTGCAAACCCACCCTTTTGTCCGACCGTACACCTCCAGTAGACTTCCCCCGATAATACGGCTTTACTCATGGTGTACTCCGGACAATACCTCATAGATCGAAGAGATTAACATCACTAATGGATGGGGATTTAAAAGGATTTCCCAACCTATTGCGGCAGTGCCTCCAGGCACCCCACCGTCTCTCCGATCCGTTGGCGTGCGAAGGGAAAAGATACGACTGACTCCCCGGAGGCATTATAGATCTTATGGATAACGCGATATGTACGGCGCTAGAATTACTGGACGGCATTGGTAATTAATCCTAGGGTGATATAACCCATTGCAATGGAACCTCCACCATATCAACACATACCATGGTTCCATTGCCATCCACATAGTCATATTCATAGTTGGAAAATAACATTTCATTTGCGATGCAGGAATGATAAGTATATAGCTTTGCTTCAAAGTAGTAGAAAATAATCAAGTTGACATGAGCAAGGGTGAACTTGCCTTTCTTGACTGCAAGATTATGCGAGCAAAAGCTTCGATATGTGATAACTCCAAATGCTCGAAATACCATCATCGTCCGGTAAGGACAATGTTTAAAGAACCGGCAAAGATGCTATAATGCATAATATGAGATGCAATCGTCCCGAGCGTAACCTAACCTTGATGATTTAGGATGTATGAGTTGTAAAGATTTCTTTAGGGTTGGTTGCACTTTTAGAATGGTTCTCAAACAAGGTTCTTATTAGGGTTTGGTTATATTAGCATCATAACCAAGTGATATAAGACATCATAACAATCATACACATAAGAATAGTGATGGAATAGTATGTAAAGAACAGTTGTCAATTTTAAGTTCTACAGAACATGGTTGATGATTACTTATACTATACTTCAAAAGAATAACTTTTGAAGAACATGTTGTTTAAGAAATAATGAGTATTTCAAAGAAGGATAGAGCTTCTAAGGTTTGATTGACATTTGTACTTCAAAAGAATAACTTTTGAAGAACAGGTTAAAATAAGAATATGAACTACTTTAAATAGGAGCTAAGTGCTATTAGGGTTTACTAATAGGACTGGTTGGTGCTTAAGTAGAAGTGATCTACATGTAGCAAGTATTAGTAGGTTTATTACTATGGTTTCTCCTAAGCATCATATCAAAGGATGGTTATCAAGGTGTTGCTATGAGTTAGGGTTTACTATGACTTCATATTTGCTTTACCAAATAATCTCTAATAGTTTCTAAGCTAAGTGGTTTATCATTTCCTAAGTAAGGTTTAGTTGGATAGGAACATGTGATGTGATTTGCTACACAAAGTTGATACTAGGGTTTATTATTATGGTTCTACTAGGGTTTAATGATTGAGGTTGATCTTAATGGTATGGTATATAGGAGTGGTGATCAATGGTACTAATTCAATTAACAAGTTAGGGTTTCTACCTAGGTGACATTAGTGGATCATATAGGTTTTAATTAAGAATAGGAACATGAAATGATAATCTCATGTGACTTGGTTTTATGCTAGTGGATCCTAAGCACGTATTCAATTGTTGCTAATTAGGGTTCTATATGTCAAGTAAATCTCCCATGATCATATGTGACACATATCTAGGGTTTTAGAGTTGGTTCTAAGGTGGAATGATCACATGAAATAATGGGATCAAGGTCTTACTCAAATTAAAACTAGGGTTTCTAAATTATGGTACAACTCCTAATTATTGTCATTTGGTTAAAGTATTTAACTTGTGGACTTAAGATGTTTAAGTAAACAATTGTTGGGCTACCAAAATAATATTGGCTTTTAATATTTTCTTGAGTTTTTACTATTTAAAGAAAATGGTAAATGATAATTTGTTAATTAGGGTTTATGGATTACCACTAATAATTAAGTTAATGCAAATATGATAAATAAAATTAAGCTTAACATTTTACTTAGTTACTTGAATAGTTAAAATTAAATTTTGAAACTTCACTAATTATTGAATTGAGATTGTATTGTAAATAAATGAAATGGCATAATTAATAAGGTTAAAAATAAGTAAATTTTTATTTTGACACACATTTTTGTTTTATATTTTATTTGAATAGAGTTTATTTTTGTGATCATTTTGATATATTATTTGCATTTTTCTGAGTTGAATTGAATTTTATATGGTTTTACAAAGTTTCAGCAATTTACTGGTATTTGAAATAAAACAAAAATACTAAGTGTACCGGTTCGTTACCTAGCTCTAGAGACAGACAGGTGGGACCTGCATCCAGGTCACCTGCCACGGGGCAACGACCAAGTCAAAGGTCTCCCGGTCCCACGGCCACGTCACTCTCTCGCCGACGGCTTGACGCCGGCGGGCAGTAGAGGACGGCGCCGCCGTTTTAATGCCCCCCAGGACGGCCTAGTGATATATTTTGACTCTCCTCGACTCGCTGAAGCTGCTGGTGGCGATGGATTTGCCAGGGGATCACCGGAGCTATCACCGGTGAGAGGTGTCCGCGGCGGTGGCTCCGGCGAGAAATCAAATCGGACGCTATGATGGATGCTAGAACAAAATGAAAGGCTCCAGAGATGCGTATTCTCACCCTGAGATTGATGGTGTGCTCGATGGCGACGATTGGTGACGGTGGCGAGTCCTATTTTGCGGATTCCGGCGAGCCACCGTGAAAGGGAACGAGTCGAATCGCTCGATTGAGAACTCCTCTGCTTAATTCCTTCCGCCAGGATGCTCCTTGAGGTGATGTGCATCTTCTGGGCTACTCTACCGACGCTAGGGTGACCCCAGACGACGGTTTCGTCTCCGACTCCGGCGGCAGAAACTGATCGTGGACGATGGTTAGGAGGAGCTAGAGAGAGATTGGAAGGATAGGAATGAACAAGGATGTCACGGCGCTCTTCTGGTTGTATTTATAGCCCCCGTCGAGGTCAGAACCGTCACTTCACCGGCAGCGACGACGGAGATGCGACGGTGACGGTGACGCACAGTTCGGGCGCGAATCTTGACCCTTTTGGATAGGCTCGGACGCGAGAGATGTTCTGCGTGGTTCTGAGAAGTCTCGCGGCATCCGGGGTCGGGCTTATCGTCGTCGAGGGACGTGGCCGGCGAGCTCGTCGCCGTGTCGCTCCCGGAGAAGAAGACGACGATGGTTTTCTTCCGTTCGGTACCGATTCGCTGCGTGGACCGTTTCAATGATGGGCTGGGCTGGTTTTTGGGCTTCGACGCGGTTGCTACGTGGCACGTTGCGGCCCGCCAGGTAAGGCCTCTCTCTCTCTATTTTCTCGTTTTCTTTTCTATTTTCTCGTTTTTATATTCCGGTTTGTATTCAAATTTGATTTCTGGTTTGTTTTGCAGGTGTCCTAAATTATTTGAATATCCAAAACAATTTGATATTCATGTTTACTCGTATAATGTTGTTGTTTAAACAAACATTTAGTATTTGATTAAATTTGTGTTGTTGTGAAAGGTATTCAATATTTCAAGTTTATATTGGTTAAGTGTTTGTCTCAATTACTTTTATTTAGGAACCAAATATATTCCAATGGTTTGAAAATTTATAACCTCTGCATGATAAACTCATGATTAGGTTTTACTAGTACTTAGTAATATGAATTGTTTACATATTTTAATTATGGCTAGGGTTTAGCAAATGGTAAAGGAAATGTGATTGGTTCATGATTTTATGTGAATAATGGTTCTTAGGGTTTAAGAATTTGATGATGCTTCATTAATTGAAGTATAAAATAGGCATGAGGCATGGCAGGGTTCTAATTATAATCCAAGTTAATCCATGGGTTGGAATTCAAATGTAGTTTAGGGTTTAGGTAGTGATCACCAATGTGATATACAACTAGGATTAGAATATGAGCATAAGCTTTGGTTATGTTTCACTAATGGAACATGGCTCTCATCTACAAGATTAAAGGTTGGTTTAAACAAGTAAGATGTAATACTACTCTAAAATTCTCTAGGATAGACATGGCTATGGTTAGCATCTATAATCTCTCTCACTTCTAAATGTCTTGTAATAGCCTAAGGTCCTACTCAAGATATGATGATATGATCCTCCGAATATATGGTTTGCCTAGGGATTCTACCTTGCAATATTTTGTAGCTTGTTCTTCAGAAATCCGATAAACCCGCATCTTGTGGTATGCCTCCACCTCCTAGCTTCTTCATCTTGATCCTAGCTAATTCACATGAAGTGGCTCTATGTGTTTGTTCCCATGTAACATGGTACTTGATGAGCAAATGGATGAAGGGTGTGGCTCTATTTATAGGCTTGGGCAAGCTCTAGTATCATGACACATAGATGGTGACTCTTGTTTTGGTTTGGTGAGTAAGGTGCTTGGTTGTCATGCCCTCATCCATAGCAATCCTTTGAGCATGAGGTGGCATAACTTGGAAAGCAAGTCATGTAGATATTTTCATCCTATGTGGCAAGATCATTATCCTCTCATATGATTTATTTTTGGATAGCCAAGTGGCATTTGTTACTAAATATTTTGTGGATGGTTTTATTATTGTGGATGAGTCACTATATTATATTTGATTGGATTTATATTATAATATTGGTGAAAAGGTTAAGGTTGAGGGTTATTTCTCAAGTTTGGATAATTGGGGTTTGAATTCATCTAGGCATGATCATATGAGTTTCAAAATACTCATAGTTAGTTTTATTCAAATAGTTTGAACTATAATTCGTAATGTAAATGGATTTAGTTTTATGATATTCCATATACTTAATAAGTTATGATTTAAATAAGAATGTGTGGCTTTTATGCACTTTAGACCCTGTGGTTAACCTTATTTATAAGTGAATTAAATTTACACACAAAGGTAGTTGCTAACTTTTAAGTGTTAATAAGTTAGGGTTTGATTCTTAAAGAATGTGTTGTTGTAAAGCTAATTCCATTTGATCTAATCCATAGATCAAATCATCTCTACACAAAACAAGGTTTTAGTAAAGATCACGAATGAAGTTTATAGCGCTTGACTTGATGATCTACTTCAATTCCAAGCAAGTCAAGTGAAACTTCGATTCATCGTGGTAAGTTTTATTTGAAAGCGCGAAAATTCCCCGGATTTTCTATGCATGAATGCAATGCACACTTTGGTGTTCTCTCATTTTATTGCCTCTAAACCTGGGATATTACAAAAACCCAATGTTTGACCTTAATTGGTTGTGCCTGGCGATGGCATTAATTGGTTGTGCCTCGCAATGGCCTTGTTGAAGGCATTGTTTTGTAAGCATTGGTGAAAATCTATGATCTATGATCAAGATGATGATGACCTTGTGCACTGTTCCCTTCTTGGAGACATTGCTTTGGGAGACGATAGATTTTCGGTGATGTATTGGTGGTGTTTGACACGCTGCTACAAGAAGTAGATCTCTGTAGTGGGACTTTTAATTCTATAATTATTCATTTTTTGGTTGTGTGCATCCATATTGTCATTATGGCAATGTGTTGTTGAAAATGTTAGATGTAATTGATATCTTCACGATATTAATATATTTATTTTGTCGAAAGAAAGCAGTTGCACCGTGGTATACTTCAGAAAACTGGCAGACGTGTCTAGAATTGCAAAGGAAATGAAATAACTTAAGGGCTCCTTTGTTTCATATGATTTGTATATAAATTGTGTAGGTCCCTATAGGAAAATTTTCTACACTGTTTGATTTGTAGAAACATATTATATAGAATTTTAGTGTAAATTCTATAATAAAAAACATAAGTAGAAATATTTATTTGCTACAATCAAACACACTTCATCTTTTTATAGGATTCAAGTAGCCATAATATCCTAAATTCTACATATTTATGTTTTATACTTTTTCTATCCTTTGAATCATAGAACCCCCAAGTTAGAGGTACAAAGATCTACTGGCTACTGGCTAGGATAGCAAGTGATAGATAAACTACATCCAGAAAATCCATCTTATCCCTTCGCTTCTGCCGCCGCCATACCACATACCCATCGCTTCTATACCAGGACACTCTTGTCCCTATCAAAATCGCGATACCGCTAAAAAATCTGGAAGAATCCACTCGCGCAAGTAGGCAACGATAAGCACCAAATCAACTGGACAATAACACTCGCCGAAGAAAAAAAATCACAAATCGATCGTTTCCCCCTGTTTCCTCAACCTCCGACACCCCGTATAAATATGGCGCGCCACTCTCCGCACAGAGCAAGTACACAACACTGAGCTCTCACACAAACCAAGCAAGCTCTCACTCGTTTCTTGCTCAGATCACACTCCACAGTCGATCCAAGTCAGATATTGTTTCTTCAGCAATGAGCAGCTGCTTCGCGGCAACATCAATGGGCGACCTGATCCCCGGGTTGCCGGAGGAGGTGGCGAGGGAGTGCCTCATCCGGGTGGGCTTCGACCAGTTGCCGACGGTGCGCCGCATCTCGCGGCAGTGGAAGGAGGAGGTCGAGTCGCCGGACTACAGCCGCCTGCGCCGCGCGGAGGGGCTGGCACGTCCGGTGATCGCCATGGTCCAGGCGCAGCCCGAGCATGTCGTCGAGCCGGGACCAGCGCAGAAGAACTCGTCCGCGCCGTCGGCGGTCAACGGCGGCCCGGCGAACAACTACAGGATGGCGCTGCTGGACCCGGTTGAGGGGCGGTGGGCCTCGCTCCCGGTGCTGCCTGGCCCGACCGGCAGCCTTCCTCTGTTCTGCCAGGTCGCCGCGGTGGACGGCGGGCAGGGGAGGAAGCGGCTCGTGGTCGTCGGCGGATGGGACCCGGAGTCGTGGGCGCCGACTGACTCGGTGTACGTGTACGACTTCCTTACTGGCGCGTGGCGGCGCGGCGCGCCCATGCCCGGCCCGCGCCGGTCCTTCTTCGCCACCGCGGCCGTCGGCGGGATCGTGTACGTGGCCGGCGGGCACGACGAGGAGAAGAACGCGCTGCGCTCGGCGCTGGCATATGACCCGGACTCCGACGCGTGGACCGCGCTCCCAGACATGGCGGAGGAGCGCGACGAGCCGCGCGGGCTGTGCGTCGGCGGCAAGTTCCTGGTCATTGGCGGGTACCCGACGCCGGAGCAGGGTCGTTTCGCTGGCTCCGCCGAGGCGTTCGACCCGGCGACGGGGGCCTGGGTCCCTGTCGAGGAGGCTCTGCTCGAGGACGGCGCGTGCCCGAGGACGTGCTGCGTGGCGCCGGGAGCCGAGCGCGTGTACATGATCCGCGACGGGAACCTGGTGGCGCGCGACGGCGGAGCGTCTGCAGCATGGCACACGGTGGCGTCCGTGCCGGAGGACGCCCGCACCGCGTCCACCGTCTCCGCGATTCCCGACGGCCGCGTTGTGGTCATCGGCTCCGGCTGCCACGGAGGGGAACAGACCGTGTACATGCTGCGCGACGAGGCCGGCAAGCCCGCGTCCTGGGCGCGTGCGCCGGCGCCGCCGGAGTTCTCCGGGCACGTGCAGGCCGCCTGCTTCATGGAGATCTGATTACTGATTACTGAGCTATGTACAGAGCGATTTATAGTGTATATAGAGGTGTATTACGCATCGATGCGCACGCGCGTCTGCGACCGCCGCATTCTCCTCCGGCTTGCATGTCTCAAAGCTTCCATAGCGACCTTGTAAAGTTGTAAAGGAATTTTGCATACGATTCCGCCTCTATTTCTCGATTTTGTTTTGCCACAAGAGGTGCCGATCGCCGATGAGAATACGAAGTGGCTGGAAAGTGGATGGACCTTGTGGAAGCTTTCGCTTTTTTTTTATAAAGAGAATATATTAATATCAAAAGATACCTATTACACCCAGTCTCTGCAACAACGTTCCACCCTAATGGCATTACGGATGCACACAGCCAAAAAAGAGAAAAGAAAACTAAGAAATAAAAGTCCCGCTACAACCTTCTAGACCTAGCAACAGCAATACAACCACCACCGTGACAACACCTGAAGTACAGACTCTCCAAAAGCAACGCCTCCAAGAAGGAAACAAAGGCACCAAAGACCGTCGTCGCTCGACCAAAGGTTTTAGGATTTCTCCCTGAAGATAGTCTCAACTCTCAAAACAATGCCTCCAACAAGAACATTGTCAGGCACAACCAGTTAAGGCCAGACCTTGGATTTCACCGTGAGAGGTGAGATTTCGAACTTTCCCTGTACTGCCGCCCCCACATGCATACCACTGCTGCAAGCCCGGAACGCCAAGTAGATCCTTCAGCATCACGTTGACTCGAACCTTTTTTAGTCAGTCCACCAATCCGGTCTTCATGTTATTCCTTCTTCTGACTTCACCATGGAACAAAAAATCACAATTCAGTTCGGTGGAAACGGCAAGCTGTTTTGCTCTCTGTTCCGGAAAGAAACAATTCAGAGAGCGAAGTGTTCGGAAGCTTCGGCAACGGCTCATCTCTGCTCTTCAGCTTGACAGCTTCCTCAACCGAGATGGACGGGGTGGCAGGTGGATGTAAGATACTCTTGCAAGCCTCTACTAAAAAGGCAGCGCTATCTTGAATATCACCGAGCACGTTAACGGAATATTTTTCTCAAAAAGCTCTCATAGTTCTGGGACAGACGTGAAAGCTTAATTTTCATATCCTCAACCATCATTTTGATTATGCCACCACCACAGCCAGAATTCTGCGAAAACTAGCAAATCTAATTAAATCTAATATTTTCAAGATTTTACTACTTCGTACCTTTCCTCCAAATATTAAGGCTTATACCCCCTCCTATCAAAATTAATTGAGTCCACTTTTTGTCTACATACACATGCATGTACTCTAGAAGCTTAACTACTGTAGATACGTAAGAATCTAGATAAAGTGGGTTTAATTAATATGGGTCGGCGGGAGTATTATTTTTAGAAAATCAAACTATATAAAGTCTGAACAAGTTTTTACAAAAAAAATAATTAACATGCAAAATACAAAATTAATATCCCTAGATGGACAATGAAATTTATTTTTATATGCTATCTAGAAAATATCATATTTAATGATAGATTCTTCTAAAAGTTTGGTCAATTTTTACTTGATTTGACTTTTCAAAAAAACTTAAGCTTTGAAACGGAGGTAGTAACGATTATTACGGGTAGTTGGACTGTTAGACTGTATATACGTAGCGTTGTATATGTCTTGTATTGTACCTCTTGGTACCTATATATATATATGAGATAGCCACACCCGTATTGGGTGTCGAGCAGTTTCCAAAACCCTTTGTTGTACATGGTATCAGATTAGGTTACGATGGCTTCCGCTGCCTCTGCCGCCGCCGTGCCGCCGATCGCATCGGCTCCCGCCGCCGCCGCCGCCGCCGCTGCGTCAGCTCCTGCTGTCGCCGTGGCCGCCCCGGCTGCCGCTCCTGCCTCACCCTTCCTCGCCTCCCGGCCGCTCGCCATGTGGTGGCCAACTCCCGGCGTCGCACCTCCGGGTGCCCTAGCTGGGTCGGCTTCCTCATCCGCCGCCGCCGGCCCCGGTGCTGAGGGTGATCCGTCGCCGCCGATCGCTCACGGTGGCCTGCCTTCCTCGACCACCGCGCCTTTGCCGCCGTATGGTGGCCCTCTGCCGCCGCCGGCCTACGGCGCCCAGTACGCGCCGATCTACGGCGCCTCTTCGTCGCACTATGGGGCTCCGTCGCCACCGTCGGGTTGGCCGGCGCCACCTCACGGTGCGCTGCCCTCGCAGCAATACGCTGCGCCGCCCTCTGCCGAACTACGCGGCGCATCAGCAGCCGCCCCTATGGGGCCGCCTCAACAACGCCCTACGGGCCCCCTGCTCCCGATCGTCCCCTACGGCGCCTATCCTGGGGCGATCACCGCCCCTGTGTCATCCATGGAGGTGGCACCGCCGGCGCCGTTTTACGCGCCGCCATCACCGGCTCAGATGGATCCTGCGGCGTCGTCGCCGTTTTACTTCTCGCACCTTCTCCCGCTGAAGCTAACGCCGGATAATTATTTGTCGTGGCGCGCGCAGGTGCTCCCGCTCCTTCGGAGTCGCTACTTGGAGGGGTACGTCGATGGCTCGCTTCCATGTCCACCGCAGTATCACCCGGCGCATCATACATGGGTGGCCCAAGATCAGGCCATCCTTTCGCCATCCGAGCCGTCGCTCACGCCGAGCGTCTCGTCACCGGTTCTTTTCGCGTCTACGTCGCGGGATGCATGGACGGCACTTCACGCGCAGCTTCGCCTCCCAATCACAGTGCGCGTGCTCATGCTATTCGCACCGAGCTGGGTGAGACCAAGCTCCATGACAGCAGCATCACGGACTACTTCAACAAGATGGCCGGCCTCGCCGACACACTCGCCTCCATTGGACAGCCGCTTCGCTCCGAGGACTTCACCACCTATGTTCTGAATGGACTCGATGATGACTATGATAATCTCATTGAGAACATCAGTGGGCGCGATGACCCATTGCCGCGCCGTGAGCTTTACTCGCGCCTCCTCGGTCGTGAACAGCGCGTCAAGGTGAAACACGCCTCTCCGAGCTTCTCCGCCGCCAATGCCGCTGCTCGCGGCAAGCCACAGAAGCCGCCAACTGCCGGGGGCAAGCCGGCGCCCGGGCCCCTGCAGCCTCAGCGGTCCGCCGCACCGCCGGTCACGGGTGGTAATCGCCCGCGGGCCTGCTGCTCCTCATGTGGCGCTCAACAGGCGTGTCAGCTATGTGGCCTCGACAACCACATCGCCTCTCGCTGTCACCGGCGCTTCAAGCAAGACTTCCTCGGCATCGGCAACAATGGCAAGGGCAACGACAAGCGAGCTGCCGTCTGCTGTGACGGGTCGGGAGCATGGATATACTCCTTCCTATCCCATTGACTCGTCCTGGTACATGGACACAGGAGCTACAAATCACCTGACGAGTGAGATGGGCAAGCTCTCCACCCAGGAGCCATATCGCGGTCATGATCAGGTTCGCACCGCCAATGGAGCAGGTATGCGCATCTCACATGTTGGTCAGGCTTACCTTCTTGCACATAATTCTCGTCACTTGCATCTTCGTAATGTCCTCCATGTTCCTTCTGCCACACGTAGTCTGTTATCTATTCCTCAACTTACTCGTGATAATAATGTCCTTGCTGAATTTCATCGTTTTCATTTTTTCATCAAGGATCGGGACACGAGAGCCGTTCTGCTTAGAGGTCGTCTTCGCCATGGCCTATATGCGCTTGATGCGCCCCCTGTGCCACATGCTCCTCAGGTGTTCAGTGGTGTGCGTGTGTCATCTACACACTGGCATGCACGCCTTGGTCATCCTGCTGCTCCCATAGTTCGCCATGTTCTGCATCGTCATGAACTTCCAGTTGTGTCCAATAAAAGTGTAGAGACTATCTGTGATGCCTGTCAGCAAGGCAAGAGTCATCAGCTTCCGTTTTCAGAGTCGAGTCGTGTGGTTAAACATCCTCTTGAGCTTGTGTTTTCTGATGTATGGGGTCATGCCCAAACGTCTGTTAGTGGCCATAATTACTATGTCAGCTTTATTGATGCTTACGGTCGGTTCACCCGGCTTTATCTTATTAAACGCAAATCTGATGTGTTCGACGTGTTTGTTCAATTTCAAACACATGTTGAGCGTCTTCTTAAGCACAAAATTCTTCATGTTCGAGTCCGATCGGGGGGTGAATACCACAACCTCAACTCGTTCTTTAATAAGCTTGGGATCTTGCACCGTGTGTCTTGTCCTCATACACATCAGCAGAATGGCACCGCTGAACGTAAACATCGACATCTTGTAGAAACCGGCCTTACCCTGCTCGCCCATGCCTCCGTTCCGTTTCGGTTTTGGAGTGATGCCTTTACCACAGCCTCGTTTCTTGATAAATAGGCTTCCCACACGACTTCTACAAATGAAAACCCCCTTGAACTCTTGCTCAATGAACTCCCAGATTATACGTTTCTTAAGGTTTTTGGGTGTGCTTGTTGGCCTCATCTTCGTCCATATAACAAGCGCAAGCTGGAGTTTCGGTCCAAAAAGTGCGTCTTCCTTGGGTATAGTTCTCTTCATAAAGGGTACAAGTGCCTTCATGTTCCCACGAACCGTGTTTACATATCTCGTGACGTAGTGTTCGATGAGAATGTGTTCCCCTTTTCCGCACTTCCGAACAACACTTCTACACCCATACCACCTGTGCCTTCTGTTCCACCGTTGCTCGATCAATTTGTAGATGCTGCATATACTCTGCGTTGCTTCCTAACCATGCTGCGAGGTATCGGACGCGGCGCTCGTCTTGAGCTTCTGGATGATCGGCGCCGGCTGCGGACGTGGATCACGCCCACGATGTCGTTCCCGTGCATGCCCCATGCATGCCGGGTCCGCGCCCGCCAGCCCGTGGACGCCGCGCCCGCCGCGACGCCTCGCCGCCGCCCGGCCGCCATCGCCGGGCGCCTCCGTCTTGGCTCCCGCGTGGCGCCGTCACCGCCGGCCCGTCACCGCCACGCTCCCGCGCCGCCCGAGCCCGGCTCCTCATCGCCGGGCTGGCCTCGCCACTCCCTGCGCTCTCCCGCCCTCGACTCGGTCCTCGCCGCCGTCGAGCCTGGCTCGTCCTCTCCCGTGCCACCAGCTCCCGTGACTCGTGGACCTCGTACTCGCGGCTCGGTCCGGGATTTTTCGTCCCAAGGAGCGCACGGATGGGACTATCGCATGGATTGCTGCTTGTGTGGCTGATGCTACTGCTGACCCTACTGCCGAGCCTCGTCATTTTCAGGCTGCTCTGGGTATTCCCCACTGGCGCACTGCGATGGAGCAGGAATTTCAGGCTTTACTGAAGAATGACACTTGGCGTCTGGTTCCTCCTGTGTCTGGCGTCAATGTTATTGATTCCAAATGGGTGTTCAAAGTGAAGAAGCATGCTGATGGTTCTATTGAACGCTACAAGGCACGCTTAGTTGCCAAGGGTTTCAAACAGAGGTATGGTCTTGATTATGAGGATACTTTCAGTCCAGCTTGTCAAGCCTACCACTATTCGCCCGTCGCTTTCTTTGGCCGTTACTCGAGGTTGGTTCCTTCGACGGCTTGATGTCCGTAATGCGTTTCGCATGGCATTCTTG
Source organism: Lolium rigidum (assembly GCF_022539505.1). Taxonomy (NCBI): domain Eukaryota; kingdom Viridiplantae; phylum Streptophyta; class Magnoliopsida; order Poales; family Poaceae; genus Lolium; species Lolium rigidum. Next base: position 280,807,838 of record NC_061508.1, read on the forward strand.
AGGAGGAGGTCTATATGCGTCAGCCTCCGGGCTTTGTTGATCCTACCCGTCCTCACCACCTCCGTCGCCTTGTTAAGGCCTCGTATGGACTCAAGCAGTGCTCCTCGTGCCTCGGCATGCCCGACTTGGCTCGGTTCTTCGTGCTCATGGGTTTGTTCCGTCCAAGGCCGATACATCACGGTTTCTCCTTCGGCGTCCCGAGGTTACTATGTACCTGCTGGTTTATGTTGATGATATCATCCTCATTAGCTCCTTCCGATGCCGTTGCTCGATCGCCTTGTGTCTGCACTCAGTGGTGATTTTGCTGTTAAGGACTTGGGTGCTCTGCACTATTTCCTTGGTATGGAGGTCTCACGGTCTTCTGCTGGGCTGACTCTTACACAGCAGAAGTATTCTCTGGACTTGCTGCGCCGTGCTGGTATGTTGCAGTGTAAGCATGCTACCACTCCTATGTCTGCTACTGATCGCATGACTGCTCTTGATGGAGACATTCTTTCGCCTGATGACGCTACCGAGTACCGTCAGTCTTGTTGGAGGGCTGCAATACCTCACTATCACCGGACCGGATGTCTCTTATGCAGATCAACCGTGTGTGTCGCATCTTCATGCACCTCGGACGTCCCATTGGTCAGCCGTGAAGCGTATTTTGCGCTATGTCTCTCTCACCGCCTCGTATGGTCTGCTACTTCAGCCGGCCCCGTCTTGTGCACTTTCTGCTTTCTCGGATGCGGATTGGGCTGGTAATCCAGACGACGAGCGATCCACGGGGGCTATGCAAGTATTCTTTGGTCCTAACTTGATCGCCCGGAATGCTCGCAAGCAAGCTACGTATCTCGCAGCAGTACCGAAGCTGAATACAAGGCAGCTTGCTAATGCTACAGCTGAGCTCATATGGGTACAGGCTTTGTTGAGAGAATTGAGAGTCTCTCAACGTCAGTCTCCAGTTCTTTGGTGTGATAACATCGGCGCTACATACCTCTCTTCCAATCCGGTATTTCATGCCCGAACAAAACACATTGAAGTGGATTATCACTTTGTCGTGGAACGCGTTGCAAAGAAGCTACTTCGTATCAAGTTCATCTCTTCCAAGGATCAACTTGCCGACATCTTCACGAAGCCTCTTCCACAACCACAGTTTGTAGGTTGTAGGCGCAATCTTAACTTGATTTGTACTTCGAGCCACGCTTAAGATTGAGGGAGGGTGTTAGACTCGTATATACGTAGCGTTGTATATGTCTTGTATTGTACCTCTTGGTACCCATATATATATGAGATAGCCACACCCGTATTGGGTGTCGAGCAGTTCCCAAAACCCTTTGTTTTACATGGACGATATTTTAAATTTAAACGACAAATATATCCTTTGTTTTACAAAACACCAATCTATGTACGGAGTATAGCAGCACTATCAGATGATAAGAACCATGTACGGATTGCAAATAATAGCTAAGAAAAAAGTTTTTATATGTGCTGTAAGATTGGTGAGACAGCCCTGGACAGTAATTACATTTTAATGTTGCTAGAAGCCTAGTGAAAGGAAGGTAATTAGGCGAGACGAATGAACCTTGTGATAATGGTGCTCGAGCTTGATACTTTTCAGCGTTTAAAAATTTGGCGCCTCATCTTCTCCGTTCGCTAGAGAGATTGAGTATCTCCTCTACCTCATCTTTGCCCTCAAGCTTGACCACTTTCTTTATTTTATCTTCTCTCCCGAGCTCGACAATATTTTTTGGTATAAAAAGGTCATCAATATCCTGCGAAAGAAAACATATTAATCCAAGTTCCAGCTGTTGTAATAAAGCATAAAAGGAGAATACATGCGAGTCGAAGTAACCTTGGTCTTCGGACTCTTGATCCTCTTATAGGGCAGAGGTGCGGACATCACTACACCTTTCTCCCCGGACTCTCCATTGGCATACATGACGCAGAGGATGCGGGGGGAGAAGCGCTGGAACGAAGAACCTGAGCCGATGGCACCGCACCTTCGAGCTCTCCCTTGGCAAACATGGCGATGAAGGGTGCATGGGAAGAAGCTCCGGAATGAAAAACCTGAGGCGATGACACTTCGCATTCTTCTCCGAGCTCTCGCTTGGCAGACATGACACGGAAGGGTGTGGGGAAAGAAGCGTTGGCATGGTGAATTTAGCTTTAGTGTGAAATATAGCAAGAGTCCACAATGTAGTACTTTCAAATATTTCATAATGTGGGTCCCTCCATCTAGCTAAAACAACAAAGAAAACCAATAGGGAACTACCCTCACAGTGTAGGGAACTACCCTCACGGTGTAGGGAACTCGTTCCGAATGCCAAAAGTCAAATTTAGCATCGGAGCACCTACTTGATACGGTTCCTTGTTTTTCTGGTTTTGAAACTACCTCTACAATGTATAGAACTAGTTCCAAAACCTAAAAGGAAAACATGGAACAACTTTTGGCTACACATTGTGGGTGCATGCCACCGATTTCGAGGAGATGGTACAAGTGTTTACTGGCAGGTAGGCCTAACAATGCAAAACGTACAATATTGTTTAACGACTGGTGTTTACTTACTAAGCAAATTGTTGTTTGGAGAAGAAATACCATCGGTGTACACAATATTTCCTCAAAGCTGAGTTTTGGAGTAGATGCTTCCTCGTTCTGCACTTCTTTTGTTTTATTGTTGTTATACATATTGTTGTTGATCTTCTGGCCTTTCCTTCTCCTCATAGCTTCCGATCTTCTGGATTTTGCTCTATTTCACCATGATATTGGTCTGTGGTGGTTTTGGTATGAACTAGATGAATTATGTGGTTTTATGGCTGAAATGAAAGTGTTGTTGGCGATTCTGACCCGGTGATGTAAATGGATTGCACTGGATGCTGTAATTTTTGATTTTACAGTAAGGTTGTTGCCTTACTGTGTCGACACAACAGTTCATGACTGTGCTGTGGCATTGACGCTTGTTTTGTTTGCTTCATTTCTTTTCCTCTTGGAGGTGCTCAAGATTTGGAGGATTCATCCATGAAAAACCAAGATCAACATGCTCCTAGTTAGGTTTAGTTTAGTTCTAGAGTTGGATAACATTGTAATTTTCTTATTTTTTATTAATTCATTTTGTATTGTAATAAAGGGTACTGTAAATACAATGTATATTGTTTGGATATCAATAAAGCTCATTGTTTTCCTATTGCTTTTAATTGTAAATTCTTATTGGGGATGCAGAGGAGGAGGACCGCGTGGCAAGGTTTACCACGCCAACGACGATGCAGAGGAGGAGGACCGCGTGTCGAAGGCGGCGGCCATAGCTATGGCTTCGGGTCTCCTGGGCAAGGAGGAGCAGGAGGAGAGTAGAAGCACTAGGCGGCCGAACTCAACGCCGCCTTGGTCCGCCGTGAGGACAAACGCCGCCGGGCTGCCGAGCGCACACTACGGGAAAAACAGGCTTTGCCGTGCAACTATTTGCACGGCAAAGAGCCCTATTTGCACGGCAAAGGCTTTGCCGTGCGACCCCGCACGGCAAAGATCGCACGGCAATGTTATCGACGGCAAAGGCTTCTTTGCCATGTGACTCGCCAACGTTGCACGGCAAAGGCTTTGCCGTGTGACGCCGCACGGCAAAGGTTGCTTCTTTGCCGTGTGCCTAACATGTTTTATCTAAAAAAAGGCCCCAAACTAGCTGGTCTAGGAATCGAACATAGGACACAGAGTAGAGAAAGCGTGCAACCTTGCCACTGAGCTATGTGTTCGTTTGTTGATAACTATACCATGCCATGCCTTTTGAGATGAGAAAAAAATCCAGTTTCTACATCTTTGCCGTGCGCTTACACTAGACAAAGGCTTCTTTGCCGTGCGTTTTTTCAAAAACACTAGGCAAAGGCTGCTTTGCCGTGCACCAAGTCTTTGTCGTGCGGTGTGTTGGACCATTGCCGTGCACCTTTCTTTGCCGTGCGGCCTCTTCCATCTTTGCCGTGAATCGTATCTTTGCCGTGCGCTTGTGTCTATCTTTCCCGTGACCAAGGTTTTTGCCGTGCGTTTTTATCTGTGCGCACGGCAAAGATTTCTTTGCCGTGCGGGGACACACGGCAAAGAAATGCTGCACGGCGACGCATATTTTTCCCGTAGTGGCAGGATCGAGCGTCGCTGCTCCGCCACCAGGAAGAAGCCATCTAGGATGCACGGGTGGCCATCGACGGGGACAGACTCAGTGGCGGGGATGAGTATACGTGTAGGGGCAGGCGTACTTGCAGCCTCATTATTATTTTCTATATTAGATGCGAGCTTTTTTTTTAACTAGCTGTTGAAACGTAATGAATCATTAACTCGCATAATGTGTCACTTATAAGCAGGGCCCAACGGCTCATGGGTCCTGCAGACGTATTCATTCTCAAATTGTCAGCGCGCAGACAGACGGATCAGGTGAATGCTCCAACTATATCCACGGCCCAACGCGTACAAACCCAAGCAATTACTTTTAGTAATCGAAATATATCTGAGGCGATTTACACAAAAAATAACTTTTTGTGGGAAAAAAAACGCAAAAAATGACCCTAGCGTAAACTATTTCGCGTATCTAACCCTTTTGTGTTGCGTTCTTGCGAGCGACGCCACACATTGTATCGAGTCGTCACGTTTGACAGAATGTGTGACGCATTTGTGAAGGGCTTCACACAAAAAGGTTAAAAGCATGAAATAGTTTGACCAGAGAGTAATTTCGTGCAATTCTTAAATAAAGTTATGTTTGCGTAAATCGCCTATATTTGAAGATGGTTGACCCCTTTATTATTGAGCTAATTACATTCTGGGTAGAACAACTTGCACCTTATGTGCAAATTAGTATAGTTGTAAAAGGGGAAACCGTGGTACAAGAAGTTGTAATTCGGAATCAAATTAGCGCTGAGCCTGTAGCGTTCCGCCGCGTGTGATGCCACGATGGAAATGACTAACGCTCTATATTTTTGCAAAAACATCCTCCTGAAATTCCTGACAAACACTTGAGTCAATCGTTCCCCACCATCTTCATGTTGTGTCCGCAGGACTCTCTCACTTGCCACCACGCCCTCGCTAGCGCCGCTCGCCGCTGTGCCGCGCCAACTTGCGGCTGCTCCCTCGCTGGACATCACGTTGTCGCCCAAGCTGTCGCGCCGCACGACGACCACGCGGAGCTGATTCGGTAATCCATGGAGCCGCGGCACAGCGACCACACCGAGCTGATTTACAAATCCGTATGAGTGCCTGCGTCCGCTGCCGGCCTCCCGGTAACCCAACGACGGCGTCCCGTATTGATCTGTGTCCCCTCCTCCTACCGTCCCTTGATCTGGCCTGGTGAGTATTTCTACCAACTCTATTTTTGGGCATATATTCATGTGCAGAAACAGAGCTGGCACTAGAAATAGCATGCGATGGATTTGGGAAGTTTTGGACTAATGAATTGCTTATTTGTAGAGCCTGTGTGTTCCGTGATCTAGAAACTTAGCTAATTAATTAGTGACTGATTTCAGATTTAGGTGTATTTGGCTTCCCGTGCATGGAACTAGTCTGCAGTAACATAGCTAGCAACATGAAGAGAGAGTGGGGGATTTGAGGGAACAGGACTAGATGTCTTGCTGACTCGGTTTCCTGGTCACATATGTATGCCTGGTGTCATGCTTATGTCTCTGCTTGGAAGAGATTTTGTTGAACATAGATATGGGCACATATTATAACTCTGTTTCTCTACAGTACTTGTTTCTCCATCAAGTACTTTGTAATAAAAGTAACTCAAGTAACAATGCCATTTAAATATCATCTAAACCGAATGACGTAGCTAAGAAAATTATCATAAATTGACTGGCATTTAAACATCACCATCATGTGGTGCATTCTGGCTAAGTGCAAACTCTTGCACATTAAGGTCGGGCACTAATTCTGCATTTAGGTCTGGCAATGATGTTGGTCTTGGTTGTTGTTCATCATCACCAAACAACATGTAGTATGTACTTCCTTGGCCTGTGTTGTACCCTCTTCTGCTTGTTCTTGCCGGTTCTTGTGCATCACTTGTAGTAGCTTGAGCAAGAGTCTTCTTTTTTCCTCTTCCTCTGCCTCTGGTAGTGCTAGCCTCTCCTGCTGGTTCTTTCCTTTTTGCTGGTTCTCTTGTTGCACAACTTCTTCCTCTGCCTCTTCCCCTCAAGTTTCCTCTAGTAGAAGAAGTGGTCACTCTCACACCTATTGCTGGAATGTTTTCCCTTGCAGATGCAACAAATGCATTTTCCTTCATCACATATTTCCTTCTCTGGTAAACACCAATACGCATGCAATTTTCCATCCCTCTGACAGCCAATCATGAACAAGATTTCATCCAGCACAGTCATTGACCAATTTTCAGATGAGCATAAGTCAATATAATCCACAGTTGAACTGACATAAGATAAATTGGCACCTAATCCACAAAAGAAGCCATTGTGGTTTACTTCAGCAGTGAACAAATTCGAATTATGACCTACATTCAAAAGTGTTAACATTAGTAATAGTGTGCAAGACTGACAGCAACTTTAATTGGTAAATTAAAATTATACTAAGTGTATTCAATTTTCTTTCCAGAAATAATAAGTGCCAGATTGTCCACTAGATTTATCACCACCAACTGAAAAGGTTATCTAAAAGGTTCATATACAATTCACTGTTAGCACACAGTCTCTACTTTAACTGAAACTGACAGTGTATGTTCATGTGCAGGGTATCTTGTTCTGTTGTGAATGAGCTGTAGCACTGCATTTTAATAGTTTCAACTGTTACTAATGTCGATGCGATGCTCAAGTGTATTGCTGAACACAATTATACTAATAGCAAGTTGGATTCATCCTGTGAGAAGAGGCCTCACCAGTTACAGTAATAGAAAGTTGAGCTTTCTGCTGGAAGTTACCATTCAGAGGAACCAAATTTTGTTGAATCAAAGCAACATCTTGACTCTACAACTTTGATAGTTTCAGGATTACTAGTGTTACTGACCGGCAGCACTGTCTGATCTCAGGCAATGTCCCAGATCGATGGTGTTCACAAAGGTAAAAGTAATACCTTACTAGACATATTTGTACCATTTTTTGTCCTACGTGTTTGGTTTTGGATTGGAAAGTATAAGAGTCATCCTCAGTAAACTATTAGCCGTGGACTATGTTACATGGTACGGGGATACGAATACGGGGATACGGATACGGGGATACGGGAAAACGGCATTTTCTGAAAATTGGGTTACGGGGATACGGCAAGTATATGTATAAATGCATGCAAAAATTCAATAGTGAATTACAAATTAAACAAGGATAATGTGGAACAAAAATATGAAATAGATGTGCTAAGTTGAAAAGGTCAAGCTTCAGATGGTTCATCAAGCTCCAGATGCTTCAGACGCAAGTTGTTATGCACAATCACCAAATCCTCAGCTCGTTTGGTGGTCATCATTTTTCTCTTCAAGCTACAGATGAAAGAATATGCCCTCCATAGGGGGTAGAAAGGATCAGTATACTCGTTGTCTTCGGACCCATCAGCGGTGTTACTTCCAGACCTAGTCGTCCCAGAACGAGCAACAGAGGATTGACTGCTCGACCTAGACGCCATTCCCTAACAATGAGAAAAAAAATGATAAATAGATGCCTTTCGTTCTCTCCTAAATCCTAATCCATAGGATGGAGGAAAAAACAGAGAATTAGGAGCAAGGGATTGAATCTTACTTGCGTACAGATTCTCCAAGCTGGACGAATGACGACGACTAGAAGATCGGCGAGGCACTGCCAGCGGCGGCGAGATGGAGTTCCAGATGCGCCAGAGTTCTAGCGATGTGGCAACTGCAAGGCGATGGCGAGAGGATTCCATACGGTTAGGTTTTATCGTGTATTGGGTAGGCCTTCTCATGGGCTGTGGATCGAGTAGCAACAAGCCTGTACGTATCCCTGGTGTATCCCTGCGTGTCCCAGCCGTTCTAAGAATTTCTTTGTTTATTTTAAATTAGATAAAAATGGGATACTTTGGGATACGCGTATCGGCGCGTATCGGAGCGTATCCCCGTCCTGGTGCAGTATTTTGCACCGATACGGCACCTCACTGCCGTATCCCTGCAACGTAGGCCGTGGAGGATGTTCATCTAAGTTCTTACTTGTTTAATCTAGATTCTATTGTTTGATGTATTTAAACACTGGCATATGGTCGTACGTACCTGCAAACTGACGATCCAAAATTCTAAAACTTCAGCAGCAATCGACTACAACGAGTGGATCGCATGGCGACTACAGAACCACACCAAAACCTCATGAAAACGAGCAGATGTTCTGGCGGAGGGATATGGGTGACGTACCGTACTGTGGCGGGTCCTCATTCCAGGCGCGGAAGTGCAGGTCCGACGGCATCTCGCCGGGATCTGTACCGCTGGAATCGTCGACACGGATGGCACCTGAGCGTATCCGTGGCCGCCGGCTTCGTCGAACAGAAACAGGAACTAAATCTCAATCAGCGATACTCTCGCCCTCCTTTGGCATGAAAAGGTAAGGACCTAGGACGGAATAAAAACAACCTGATAGGCTGTCTTGTAAAAATATTATATTGGGACAGAGTCCACCGTGGCACCATTTCGGACTTTTTCACTAATTTGATTCCGAATTACAACTTCTTGTACCATGTTTTCCCCTTTTACAACTTAGTGTACTAAATTGCACATGAGGTGCAAATTGTTATACCCGGGGTGTAATTAGCTCTTTATTATTCTTAGACTTGACTTGCTACAACGTGCAGCTTCCGGCACGCGTCGCGGGCCGGCCGCTCTCGTGACGGCGACCGACGTACGGAGATCGAAGCCGGCGGTGCAACGGTCCGACCTGCAAACTGTGCATCGGCCGACACCTATGGGGAGATCCTAGTCGTCGTAGACTTCTCTAACTCTAAGAACTAAGAAGGGACACGTCACATCCACTGTGTTAACTCGGCGTGGAGCCTCATCCGCACCGTGCGCCTGGGTGCTGCCGTGGGCAGCTCGTGCAGTGCTTCCGTTCAGTTGCCGGCTGGCACGATGGAGTGATAGTAGTACTCCATATAATAAAAGGCGGCGGAAACTGCTGCAAAAGTTGAAGAAGAACCGTGACCTGCGGCTGACTCGGACGGCGGATCTATCCGTTCCGAAGAGGAGAAGCTGACAAGGCAATCATTTCTTTCAAGTGAAAGACAAGGCAATCATAGAGTGGCAGTGCGCGTATTTCGGCGAGAATCATTCAGCGAAACTCCATACACGTAAATTTGAGCATTTATATTTTCTCAAATATATATACTCCACAAATACATGCCACCACAAATATGCCAAAATGTAAATATTATTTTATACATGCCACGACAAATACACATAATTAAGTTGATTTAATACACACGTTAGTGCATCTATTACCTATGTGCAAATTTCTTTTAGAATTTTCGAAAGTATAAAAATACGAATTGAAATATATGTTGACTTTTTCCACGGGCTCCACTTCCTCACGACTTTCCATTGGCTGCCATATTGAATTCAGAGCTATTGAGTCTACCAAATTCCTACTAGTATTTCAATTCCAATCTTGGCATTGCCCATTGGTTGCACGGCCTACCCGCCGTCAGATCCATCCCTACCTGAGCTCGGTTTTGGCAGTGGCTTCGAGGAAATGAGTCGCCAATCGGATGCGTTTTGGTTGGAACCAAGGATTTCCGCTAGCGTTTCCGCGGTAGAAGGATGGTCAAAGCTTTCAATTTTGAGCTAGTCAAATGTTCAACAAACCAGCAGGAGATATCACTTATTTCATACTACTCCAAACCATTACGGTGTCTGCTTGTATATTTGCTAGTACGACCCACAATTCATACTGCTTCAGGTAGTTCTACTTAAACCTTACTAGATGTCCTGTTGCGGCTCCATATTCTACGTCCCAATATAGTACCACAAAACCGTGTGGTTCTCGACCTAATGAGAGATGCAATTCAGATAGGGGTGTGGTATGAAAGTATCCGAAAAGAAGTGATACACATGGAGGAAATTCAACTACTCCCTCCAATCATTTCTAACTGATTTGAATTTTGTATAAAAATATACTAAATTCGAGTCAATTGAAAGGGATCGAAGGGAGTAACTTATCTACTTCAGCCGCTGTCATACCACATGCGGCCCCTTCACTTTGGTTGGGCAACTATTGGCCGCTACGGACACGGACGAGTGCTTGTTGTATAAACAGACGTATGTCTATAACCAGGACTTGTTTGAAATTTTGTCCTACCAACCATTTTTTTGGGACTAGATGTTTTCTTCCTGATGCCTCTCAATTTTAGGTATACAAGATTAACATATTCATTATCACCACAAATGCTTCATGCTCAAAGATAAACTGAGCCAACTAGCTATGCGTCCCTCCTCTGCAGACACATACATGCTCTTTATATGACCTTCCCAAGTGAACTGTGAAAATTAATTTGGCACCTATTTTTGATTTTGTGTATATTTTTGAAATACAACTGTTGTTCCTATTTAATGTGTCGGTACTGCACAACATGTGTCACAAAATATTGCGCTTAAATAGCTAGGGTCCGAGAGAGCATTTGGTGCTGTGTAATGGCTATTGCCCCAAAGCTAGAACATAAAATATTTTGTCCAAGATAGAAAACAACCATTAGCACATACTCCCTCCCTCCGTTCCAAAAAAAACTTCTTAATTTTGTCCAAATACTGATGTATATAGACATGTAATCAAGCCACGTGCTACTATTTACACACTTATACAGAACGTTTTTATGATAGGCTGAGATAACAAATGATAAACCTCGAGGACGTCCAGTTTATCCTTTCCCTCATGTTGTTACCATATCCATGGGAGGACCAAGGGTCCCTGTTGCCTGGGCATGTGCCCGGGCTTCACTTCCGCGCATGTCTTTCCTGACCGGATTTCTAGCGTCGAATGAACGACTTCTCAATGTGCGTGCTCGAGCTTCCTCCGGCGCATGCCCGGCGAGAGACTGATTTCGGCTGTGACCAGCAAACTGGCCTTAACCTGCAAAAGGATTTGTGTGAAAACATGTAGGACCCGGCTAGACAACATCCGGTGTAGGCTAGCCCGACTCAGCATCCGGGTGCTAGTTTGCCAAACCCAGCATCCTGGTGCTCGTTAGTCCGGCCCAGCATCCGAGTGCTCCTTTGTCTGGCCCAGCACCCGATCGGGAAAAGAGCAGTTCTCAGACAGGTCGCGTCCAGACAAAAGCGTTCAAACAAATGGGCAAAGGAACAGGACCTGACTATACATGTAGCACCCCCAATGGTAGAACCGCACCAAACACCCCTCTCTGGCACCATCCCTCTCGCCCCAGATTCTTCTTTTGCAAGAAGAACTCCATCTCTTCTTCGTCCTTCAGATCTCCATGGATCCCATGAATTGAGTGAAACAGCTGCAACTCCAACACAGGCTCTCCTGCAGAAAAATGAACCCTAAGCCCTGTTCTCCTCCTATCTATTTTACCAGCAAACACATCACAAAAACCGTACCCATGTAATCTCCAGAGAAAGAACATGCTTTGATGAACACCTGCAGTGATATGGCTAGGAAATCAACATACAACTTGGTTTTGTTCAACCTAGAAACTTGTGGGTATTTTTTCTCTAAATCAGTCGGATCCTGAACCCAATAAATCTCAAATTAACAAACCAAGTTGTTGGACAGGAAAGTAGTGGGGGAAAAAACTTGAATCTGTAAATGACATGACTTTGAGAGGTGACCACTGACCACCTAGTTTACTTTTGTAGCTTCCTTCCATGTTATGTATAGGCAGGTCGGAAACTAGAAGCAACATGTTGGACATGTCTAAAATGAAAAATTAGAACAAATAGATGAACAATATACCGTTAGTAGGAGTAGGAAAATAGCATACATGTGGCACATAAAAGCAAGTTTCATTTTCATATAAAAGTGCATGCTGAGAAATAACATAGTAACCGAAACACCATAGTAGGCAGTGAGGTTTGCGAAATCGAAGTATAAAATTTGGAAAAATCAAGCATGGTCTGGAATATAAAATTAAAACTACTAGTAGTTCCACAACATTCCAAAAACAACTATCTTTATTTCATGGATTTCGAAACATATAAGCTGGAGAATGATTTTGATTTTCTTGATATGTTGATGCCTCTTGACTAGTTCATCTTGAATCAAACCTGTATAGTTAATTCAATGAATTCAGTATAGTAAACATGCAACCAAATCAGTAATAAAAACTACTAGTTAAAATAGGCGATAATTAGGAAACTCAATGAATTCAGTATGCATAAGAAGTTACAAGTTTGAACTTAGATAGGTCCCAAATCAGACAATAATCATGATGTGGGCAGACACCAACTAGTGTCTAATATTTACATTGTACATGCTTTAAAAACCACTACTAATCCGTATTCAGTACCACACTAGTAGGGAAATTCTTATAGGTGGAGCTTAGTTCTGTGGCGCACCAGCAGAAATGCGCCACAGAAAGATTTTTTGTGGTGCACGACAAAGAATGCGCCACAAAAATAAGCTATTTTTGTGGCGCACTACTGAATCGTGCGCCACAGAAATTATGTGGGGCCCACATCCTGCCACCACCAATTATTAGTGTAGGTATTTCTGTGGCGCACATGGCGTGTTGCGCCATAGAAATAAGTGTTTCTGTGGCGCATCGGTTACGGTGCGCCACAGAAGTTGTTGATTCTGTGGCGCACTTGTGCCGGTGCGCCAGCGAAATAGCGCCTTCTATATCCAACCGTACCCCCTCCCCCCCACCCGTACTTCCTCCTCCACCCCTCTTCCTCTCCCTACCGCCGCGCGCCGCCGCCTTCCATGGTGAGTGTCGCCGTCGTCATGGCCTCCGCCGCCTCCTTCCTCCGCGAGGGCCGCATGCCGCCACGCTCCACCCATCCCCGCCACCAGCAGCACAAGCCGCTGCGGCGTGGAGGAGGAGGGGCCGCCGCATGGAGGAGGAGGGGCCGGCTCCGCGTCAAGGGGGAGGAGCCGCCGCGTCTTCCTCCTCCCCCACCCCTACCATCATCGTCAACCTCCTCCTCCACCCCTACCCGGCCCCTCCCTCTTCCTCTACCCGGCCCCTCCTCCAACAGCATCGTCGGTGAGCTCCACCTCTCCCCTCCCCTCCCTCTTCCTCTCCCGTGCGGGCACAAAGTGCTCGACAAAATTACTTTGTCTCTTTGTCCCTGGTTGCCTCCTTAATTGATACCTTATGATCCAAATTACTATATTATTTGATGGTGTTAAGTATGCTTGCTCCTCACTGTATGCTTGCTCCTCACTGTCAAGTATGCTTGCTCCAACAGCATCGTCAAGTATGCTTGCTCCTCACTGTACTTTATCAATTCCCTACTGATCCTACGTACCCATGAATATCTGGTGGTGTTCTTCTGCTGTTTAGTTACTGTCAACACATGTGTTTGCATGTGTGTGTGAGCTGCTTGCAGATGTTTATCCACTGTTGGCCTTTATTCTTGTGTCAACACCCGGATTTTTAAGTCCAGATGCCTATTATGTCATTCATCGCAATCCCAGGATAATGTTGTTGCGAGGCATAATAGTCGAATATCACAGTCATTATTTATTACAAGCCATAATGTCTTACAATCTTGAATCACATGATTCATCTTACACAAATAGTTGATCTTTCAATCAACAACATACACAAGTTCATACATAGCGGAAGCGTAATAGTAATGGGACTCTCTAGTCCACAGGCCAACATTTGACGTCAGAAACCCCTAGTTGTCGTAGGCGTCCTGCTGGTCATCCTCGTGAAAATTCTATTCATCATCGTACTCTGGCCATTTGAATAGCCAGGGACAAAGCCGTAAGTACTTCAAGTACTTGCAAACTAATACTATTGTAAAATGCCAACTAAAGGTACTAAGCTCTAGTTTAACTTGTATAA
>NC_061508.1:280821843-280838152 GCF_022539505.1 Lolium rigidum
GTGATACGTCCAAATTGCATCACTATTTTATATCATAATTTGCTGTTATTTATTGATATATTTCATATTGGAACACAATACTTATGTTATTTCATCTATTTTGCATGTTTCATGATTATTTGGAGATCAAGCACCGGAGCCGGGATTCTCGCTGGAAAAAGCACCGTCGAATGCAATATTTCGGAAGATCAACTTTGGAGGGGAGTTTTACCAAAAATCCTATTTTTCCGGATGACGAAGGAAGCCGTAAGGAGGGGCCAGGAGGACCCGGGGTGGGCCCACACCCTAGGGCGGCGCGGCCCATGCCCCCGGCCGCGCCGCCATGTGGTCCGGGGGCCCACGACCCCTTTCGCCTCCTTTCTTCGCGAAACCCTTCGTCCCGAAGACCTAAGCCATAGAGGAATCCTCACGAAGGGTTACAGCCGCCTCGCGGGGCGGAGAACACCGAGAGAGAAAGAGCTCTCCGGCGGGCAGGAATCCGCCGGGAAATTCCTCCCGGAGGGGGAAATCGACGCCATCGTCACCGCCATCGAGCTGGACATCATCTCCATCACCATCATCATCATCTCCACCATCATCACCGCCATCTCCTCCGCAGCACCTCGTCACCGCCGTAGCAATTTGGGTTTGATCTTGATTGTTTGATAGGGGAAACTCTCCCGGTATCTATTCATACTTGTTGTTGATGCTATTGAGTGAAACCATTGAACCAAGTTTATGTTCAGATTGTTATTCATCATCATATCACCTCTGATCATGTTCCATATGATGTCTCGTGAGTAGTTCGTTTAGTTCTTGAGGACATGGGTGAAGTCTAAATGTTAGTAGTGAACTATGGTTGAGTAATATTCAATGTTATGATATTTAAGTTGTGGTGTTATTCTTCTAGTGGTGTCGTGTGAACGTCGACTACGCGACACTTCACCATTTATGGGCCTAGGGGAATGCATCTTGTACTCGTTTGCCAATTGCGGGGTTGCCGGAGTGACAGAAACCTAAACCCCCGTTGGTATATCGATGCAGGAGGGATCGCAGGATCTCGCAGTTTAAGGCCGTGGTTAGATTTATCTTAATTACTTTCTTGTAGTTGCGGATGCTTGCAAGGGGTATAATCACAAGTATGTATTAGTCCTAGGAAGGGCGGTACATTAGCACAGGTTCACCCACACAACACTTATCAAAACAATGAAGATTAATCAGCCAGTATGTAGCGAAAGCACTAGACTAAAATCCCGTGTGTCCTCGAGAACGTTTGGTCATTATAAGTAAACAAACCGGCTTGTCCTTTGTGCTAAAAAGGATTGGGCCACTCGCTGCAATTATTTCTCTCGCATTTTACTTACTTGTACTTTATTTATCTGTTACATCAAAACCCCCCGAATATCTGTCTGTGAGCATTTACAGTGAAACCTACATCGAAACTGCTTGTCAACACCTTCTGCTCCTCGTTGGGATCGACATTCTTACTTATCGAAGATACTACGATACACCCCCTATACTTGTGGGTCATCACTCGGGCCACCAATTGTGAGTCGCCAAAGATTTTTAGTCGAGTTGCACCGCATGCTTTCGCCATCTTCATCCCGTGTATGAGGGCTTCATATTCTCGCTTCATTGTTGGATGCGTTAGGGAACGTCATCCGAAGGATGTACTTCAATTTGTCGCCTTCAGGTGATATAAGTACTACTCCTGCGCCAGCCTCCTTCTACTCTCTTGGACCCGTCGAAATTCATGGTCCGGGTTCTCGACAAGTCCGGGGGTCCCGTGTTTTGCAGCTCCATCCACTCGCGATGAAGTCCGGCGTAACTTGCGACTTGATTGCTTTTCTTTTTTCATACGTGATGTCCCGAGGGAAAGTTCTATTCCCCAAAGGGAGACACGACCCGTAGCTTCTGGATTGTTTAGTATATTTGACAAGGGAGCTTCATTGACTACTATGATCGGGTGCGCCGAAAAATAGTGGCGCAATTTTCGTGCTGTTGTGAACACTCCGTATGCTAGCTTCTGGTACTGGGGGTACCTTTGTTTTGATGGCGATAAAACTTCGCTGACGAAGTATACTGGCCTCTCGTACTCCGTGAAGTTTTCCTTCTTCTTCTCTTTCGACAACTAGCACCGTGCTCACCACTTGGGGTGTGGCTGCGATATATAGCAGGAGAGGTTCCTTTTCCTTCGGCGCCACCAAAATTGGTGGTGTCGAGATTTTGCGCTTCAAATCTTCGAAGGCTCGTCGGCCTCTTCGTTCCACTGGAATTTGTCTCCTTGCTTTATCAAAGCATAGAATGGTAACGCTTTTTCTCCTAGCCTGGCGACGAATCTGCTCAAAGCTGCGACTCGCCCAGTTAGCTGTTGTATTTCTTTCAACTTTGTTGGCTTTCTCATTGTTACAATAGCTTGTATTTTATCGGGATTTGCTTCAATCCCTCTTGCTGAGACTAGAAACCCCAAGAGTTCTCCTGCTGGAACACCAAAGGAACACTTCGTCGGGTTCAACTTCAGGCAGAATTTGTTGAGGTTGTCAAAAGTTTCCTTGAGGTCCTCGATCAGTGTTGTCCCCTCTTTTGATGTTATGACGACGTCGTCGATGTATACTTGCACGTTTTTCCCAATCTGTGTCGCCAAACACTTCTGCATCATCCTCTGATATGTTGCTCCCGCGTTTTTTAGACCAAAGGGCATTGTTCTGTAACAAAACACGCCATATGGTGTAATAAACGCTGTCTTTACTTCATCTTCTTCTTTCAACCTGATTTGGTTGTAACCAGAATATGCGTCCAGGAAGGAAAGACGTTCGCATCCAGCCGTGGAGTCGATGATTTGATCGATCCTCGGGAGGGGAAAGTGATCCTTTGGACAATGTTTATTGAGACACGTAAAGTCGACGCACATGCGAAGGACCTTAGTGTTTTTCTTTGGTACCATCACAGGATTTGCTACCCATGTGGCTTCTGTGAATATCTCTTTGATAAAACCAGCTTCTTGTAGTCGATTGATTTCGACGAAGATAGCTTTGCGGTTTGGTTCCGAAAAACGCCGCAAAGGTTGTTTGATTGGTCTCGCTGATGGATCCAAATTTAGGTGGTGCTCGGCAAGTTCCCCGGGTACTCCCGGCATGTCAGCTGGGCACCATGCGAAGATTTTCCAGTTCTCACGGAGGAACTCGACGAGCGCGCTTTCCTATGCGATATCCATGTTGTTTGCGATAGATGTCGTCTTTTTCGGGTCTGTCGGGTGAATCTGCACCTCCTTAGAATTTTTCTCAGTATTGAAAGTTGATTCTTTGTTTGGCCTTCCAACGTCTGGCAGTACGTCGTAATCAGTCATACTTTTTGACGCCAAATACTCAGCTTGCATCCCGAAAGTTTCTGATAACCGATGAAAATCCTTGTCGCATTTATCGGCTAAGGCGAAGCTTCCTTTAACCGTGATTGGTCCCTTTGGTCCGGGCAATCTCCACAACAGGTATGTATAGTGTGGTACCGCCATAAACCTAGCGTATGCTGGTCGTCCCAACAAAGCGTGGTATTGCGATGGAAAATCCACGACTTCAAATTCCAGCTTCTCGATTCTATAATTTTCTCGAGTTCCAAACCGCACGTCGAGATTTATCTTCCCCAATGGATAACTTGGTTTCTCTGGTGTGATGCCGTGGAACCTTGTGTCCGTTGGCTTCAAGTTTGCTAAGGATATGTTCATCTTCCTCAATGTATCTGCGTACATAAGGTTTAAGCTGCTGCCACCATCTATGAATACTCGAGAAACATCAAATCCTGCAATAACTGCTGGCAGAATAAGTGCTGACTGCCCTGGTCGAGGAACTTGCTGCGGATGATCCGCTATGGTGAAGCCGATGTCTTGCCCTGACCAATTGAGGTACTCAACTGTTGGTGGAGGCATTTTCTCGCCATGAACACCTGTCTCGAGATTACTTTTTGAGTTCCGTTGGACGGCCTTCCCTTCGAATCATCGACACCGCTCCGTTTGAGTTAGGATCAACATAAGGTGGTGGTGGAGGTGCTGCCGCTATTCCGAGCCGATGCCGATTGTCGTCCGTAATCGCGGGAGGTGGTGGTAGGTGAACCTCGCTCCCGGGCTCCCGAGGATTTCTCTCGTGCTGCTCGAGCGTGAGCGTTTTGTGCATATCCGAACATTGCCCGAAAATTTCGACAGTCTTTCCGCAGGTGCCCCGACTGTCTTTTTCCGTTGTCGTCGAGGAAAAATGCATCCGGCACGGTCCGTTCAAGCATTTCTTCGGGGGACACGAAAGGCCTTGGAAACCTTGGCCCGCTATTTTGCCCGTTGCGGGAATCGTCCCTATTATCGCCTCGCTGCTCATTGCTTCTCTGATAATCATCTCTATTGTTTCCTCCTGTGTTTGCCCGAAATCCTGCCGAAATTTGCCCTGGGGCGTCATAGTTCGGGTACTTCCGAGGAAATCGTCGCCTCGATTGATAATTTCGACCACGGTCCTCCTCTGGCGACCTGTGCCATTTGTTGTGGACAGCATCTTCTCCGTCTGCCCATCTGTTTGCTATCTCCATTAACGCGGATACTGTCTTTGGATTAGTCCTTCCCAAGTCCTCGACAAAATCTCCACGTCTAATTCCTGCAACAAACGCATCTATTGCTCTCCCGTCGATATATTTTCTCGCCGAGTTTTTGATGATGTTCCACCTTTGGATGTATTTTCTCATTGACTCATCTGGCTTTTGTCGACATGCTCTCAGCTCTTCTAACGACGCAGGTTTTTTGCACGTGGACCTGAAGTTCTTGACGAATACGTCCTCGAAACTTTCCCAGCTGTCGATAGATCCTGGCGGAAGCTTTTTGATCCAAGATCGTGCGGCTCCACTTAAGTGCACCTGAATACTTTGCATGGCCGTTGCCCTAGTTCCTCCAGCTAACTTCACCGTCTCGAGGTAGTCAACTAGCCAATCCTCCGGATCTTGCAGGCCGTCGAATTTTTTGAAGTGATCGAGCAACTTAAATCCCGAAGGGACTCGAGTTTTTCGTACTCTCCTTGTGAAGCACGGCAAACCGCACATATCCTCGTCGTTTAGTTCTGGGGATTGTCGATGTTCCCTTCCGCCTTGCCGTGCTCTGTCTACCCTTGCTTGTGCTGCCGTATCTCTTGCTCCACTTGGTCCTTCGACGTTTGTCGCCGCTGCTGCCGTAGGTCGTGGACTATTTTGCCTTGCAGCTCCTTCTCGGCGGTGTTGATACAAACGCCGTTCCCATGACTTCTTTTCCTGCTATCGCCATATTGTACAAAGCCTCCCTTGGATCTCCTGGAGGTGGCCTGGATGCAAGGATAAAGGCTTGTGTCGCCATATATCCAGTTTCTGGTGTTTTAGGGATAATATTCCCTGTTGTGTCTATCGACATAAAAGACATGTCGAGATTTTGAACTAGGTACTCTCTTTCTCCTTCAGGTATGTGTTGCAATCTGGACCTTGCTCTGTTCCGAGCTTCTCTATGACTATCTCCCGAGGTTCTAGATTGTCGACTTAGATCTGCCCTTCTCCCGCCGGATGCGTAAGTCGCTTCTTTTCTCCTCGTTCAACTCAGCCGTCTCTTTTTCCAATTCTCCGGCAGCTCGTGCGAGCCTATATTGATAAGCTTGCAGTTCTTGGACCGTAGCAGCTGGTCGTCATTGGCTCCGAACCATCTAAAGCTTTTGCAGCTCGTATCCCGTGCTGTTTGTGGAAGTTGAACTCTGACACGTGGTGTGGGCCCGACATATTTAGTGCCCATACCTCTCCTTAGATCTGAGGGATCGACATAGGGATTACCCAAATCGTCGAAAGCCTCTGATGTTTCCTCTTGATTTTCGATGGCATAAATCTGATGATATTTTGTACTCAGATCTATGTTGGGTTTGGTGACATCATTGTTGAGATTGATGAAGACCTTGCCCACCGTGATAGATTTGTCGATGAAGTCGCAACTGTCGACATCGCTTGAGTCATCGCTTATATATGAGTCCGCAGATGACTCGAACGATATGTCGCCGAAGATCTTGGCGAGTTTCTCTCTTGCTCGGTGTCGACGTAACGTGTTTCCGAAGTTTCTTCTTCTCCTGACTCGGTTGACGATGTATAGTTTGAAAAATCGGAATCGACCGCCGACGATCCCGACGAAATCGGAATTTCGACACGATACGATCCTTCCTTCTCGACGCGAAAGTGAAACCTTCCGAACGTCATCTCCATGGGATCCGCCAGATACGCATATGCATCCAAACGGGAGGGTGGGTGAGGAACAAAATCGACAAGACCAGCAGCGATCTGTTTACCTCGATCCATTGTGTTGCTTCCGGTTGACGATGTCGAAGATCTTGAACGTGCCATCGAGATCAGATCCTTACGCCTCTAATTCCCACAGACGGCGCCAATTGACAAGGTATCAACTTGTCAATGCCTACGGGTTATAGGCTAGGGTTTAGTTAGAAGTAGAGGGCAAGTAGATCTCGAAGGTTTCAGCCAAAAAGTACTCGACGATTATGAAAACTAGGGTTTGTGAACAATGATTCGATGATCTCTTCGTCCCTCGACTCCCCCTTTATATAAGAGGTGGAGCCGAGGGTTTCGTTTTGTACAAGTTACAGAGTCCGGGACGGTTTCTAACTCATCCCGCCAGATTACAAACAACACTTCTTATTACAATTCTACTTTCCTTAATATATCGTAGACTCCCGAATCTTCTTATTCTTCGGGTAGTGGGCCTTCATTAAACCCCGGGTACTATCTTCAGCAGGCCCATTTGGGATGCCTATGTCACTAAGTATTGTGATGATGATGTATAATGTTGCTATGTTATATGTGTCCATATTATATTTGTCTATCTGTCTATATTATACCTGTATACTGTGTACAAAACCTATATAAAACCTGTATAATACACCAGGGAGCACAAAATCGAGTATACCTGTACATTGTTCTGTGGCGCACCAAAATAGAATTCAGTGGCGCACCTATTTCGTGGCGCAGCTGGACCGTATGCGCCACGTGAACACCTTAATTCCGTGGCGCATGGTACGGTGCGCCACAGAAACCCTATTTTTGTGGCGAAGTTTCTGTGGCGCACCGTCCGTGCGCCACGAAATCATGTTTTCGTGCGCCACTGATGAAGCTTTTCCTACTAGTGCCAAAACGATGTATCCTTCCTATTTAGAAATATATTAATGGGTCAAAGTACTAATAAGATTTTTTTTTCATGATTCCAGATGTCAGGATTGGATCTGAATGCTAGTCCAACAGAAGAAGATGACATTGACTTGGAGCCTCCTTTTTGCACTCAAGCTGCACCAGCAGAGATGGTTGAAGAATCTTCAGACCCAATGGTTGATGACCATGAAGTTGGTGGTGGTTCCAATGATCGCAGTGGTAGAGGCCCGCAAAACAATTCAGCGTCACACAATGTTGGCAACAACATCATCCCCACGACTACAATGCCTACAGAATCTACCACTTATCCAGATTTGGAAGAAGGCGCAATTGACGAAGCTGGCATGCCAGGACGAAGAACTACTTGTTGCCGGCCTTCATTGATCTGGCCGGTGTGTTGGGTTTCGGAAGGCCAACTCGAATGGATGACATGTCTGAGATTGCCGGATCGGATGGTATTCGGTCGTGCGCAACCATGTTTTTTCCGACCGTTTGGTTTCAGAGGGAGCGATGGGAAGCTCTGCAGTCTGCCAGCGTGGGACATGTGTTTAGTTCCAAGGTGAAGTCAGTCATGGAGAATGGCATGGAAGCCGAGATCTGAGGACTAATAATGGTGGTTCGAGTCTTTGTGGTGATGAGGTTTTTTGCTTGGCGATTCGTGACTTGGAGCAGCGGCATCGACAATTGGAGGCAACGACACATGAGAAATTCATAGTTTAAACCTATAGGGTGAAAACCCAATGTTTGACCTTAATTGGTTGTGCCTGGCGATGGCATTAATTGGTTGTGCCTCGCAATAGCCTTGTTGAAGACATTCTTTTGTAAGTATTGGTGAAAATCTATGATCTATGATCAAGATGATGATGACCTTGTGCACTGTTCCCTTCTTGGAGACATTGCTTTGGGAGACGATAGATTTTCGGTGATGTCTTGGTGGTGTTTGACACGCTGCTACGAGAAATAGATCTCTGTAGTGGGACTTTTATTTTCTATAATTTTTCATTTTTTGGTTGTGTGCATCCATAATGTCATTATGGCAATGTGTTGTTGAAAATGTTAGATGTAATTGATATCTTCACGATATTAATATATTTATTTTGTCGAAAGAAATCAGTTGCACCGTGGTATACTTCAGAAAACTGGCAGGCGTGTCTAGAATTGCAAAGGAAATGAAATAACTTAAGGGCTCCTTTGTTTCATATGATTTGTATATCAATTGTGTAGGTCCGGCCCTATAGGAAAATTTTCTACACTGTTTGATTTGTAGAAACATATTATATAGAATTTTAGTGTAAATTCTATAATAAAAAACATAAGTAGAAATATTTATTTGCTACAATTAAACACACTTCATCTTTTTATAGGATTCAAGTAGCCATAATATCCTAAATTCTTCATATTTATGTTTTATACTTTTCTATCCTTTAAATCATAGAACCCCTAAGTGAGAGGTACAAAGATCTACTACTGGCTACAGGCTAGGATAGCAAGTGATATATAAACTACATCCAGGATGCCACATACCCATCGCTTCTGTTTCGGACACCGACCCGGAGGATTGGAACCTGGGTACGCGCGCACCCGTTTACGAAAAGTTCAAAAAAAATGCTATTTAAAAGTTTCCAAAAAATGTGAAGTAAAATTTTGCATTTACATATTATGTTGATACTTACTCGTGTGAGTTTTCACGAAAAAATACCATTGTGTGTGACCTGTATAAAAATAACAAAATGTCCAAATGAGAATAGTGAACAGGAATTTGTACTATTCACAGGAATAGAAATTTGCATTTTGTCATTTTTGTGTAGGTCACACACAATGGTATTTTTCCGTGAAAACACACATGAGTAAGTACCAACATAATATCTACATGCAAAAATTTACTTCACATTTTTTGGAAACTTTTACAGAGTATTTTTTTAAACTTTTCGTAAACGGGTGCGCGCGTATCCAGGTTCCATTCAACATTTTCGGACACTATTGTCCCTATCAAAATCGCGATACCGCTAAAAAATCTGGAAGAATCCACTCGCGCAAGTAGGCAACGATAAGCACCAAATCAACTGGACAATAACACTCGCCGAAGAAAAATAAATCACAAATCGATCGTTTCCCCTGTTTCCTCAACCTCCGACACCCCGTATAAATATGGCGCGCCACTCTCCGCACAGAGCAAGTACACAACACTGAGCTCTCACACAAACCAAGCAAGCTCTCACTCGTTTCTTGCTCAGATCACACTCCACAGTCGATCCAAGTCAGATATTGTTTCTTCAGAAATGAGCAGCTGCTTCGCGGCAACATCAATGGGCGACCTGATCCCCGGGTTGCCGGAGGAGGTGGCGAGGGAGTGCCTCATCCGGGTGGGCTTCGACCAGCTGCCGACGGTGCGCCGCATCTCGCGGCAATGGAAGGAGGAGGTCGAGTCGCCGGACTACAGCCGCCTGCGCCGCATGGAGGGGCTGGCACGTCCGGTGATCGCCATGGTCCAGGCGCAGCCCGAGCATGTCGTCGAACCGGGACCGGCGCAGAAGCACTCGTCCGCGTCGTCGGCGGTCAACGGCGGCCCGGCGAACAACTACAGGATGGTGCTGCTCGACCCGGTGGAAGGGCGGTGGGCCTCGCTCCCGGTGCTGCCCGGCCCGACCGGGAGCCTTCCTCTGTTCTGCCAGGTGGCCGCGGTGGACGGCGGGCAGGGGAGGAAGCGGCTGGTTGTCGTCGGCGGATGGGACCCGGAGTCGTGGGCGCCGACTGACTCGGTGTACGTGTACGACTTCCTTACTGGCGCGTGGCGGCGCGGCGCGCCCATGCCCGGCCCGCGCCGGTCCTTCTTCGCCACCGCGGCCGTCGGCGGGACCGTGTACGTGGCCGGCGGGCACGACGAGGAGAAGAACGCGCTGCGCTCGGCGCTGGCGTACGACCCGGACTCCGACGCGTGGACCGCGCTCCCGGACATGGCGGAGGAGCGTGACGAGCCGCGCGGGCTCTGCATCGGCGGCAAGTTCCTGGTCGTCGGCGGGTACCCGACGCCGGCGCAGGGACGTTTCGCCGGCTCCGCCGAGGCCTTCGATCCGGCGACGGGGGCCTGGGCCCCTGTCGGGGAGGTTCTGCTCGAGGACGGCGCGTGCCCGAGGACGTGCTGCGTGGTGCCGGGAGCCGAGCGCGTGTACATGCTGCGCGACGGGAACCTGGTGGCGCGCGACGGCGGCGCGTCTAACGCATGGCGCACAGTGGCTTCCGTACCCGAAGACGCCCGCACGGCGTCCACCGTCTCCGCCGTCCCCGACGGCCGCGTGGTGGTCATCGGTTCCGGCTGCCACGGAGGGGAACAGACCGTGTACATGCTGCGCGACGAGGCCGGCAAGCCCGCGTCTTGGGCGCGCGCGCCGGCGCCGCCGGAGTTCTCCGGGCACGTGCAGGCCGCCTGCTTCCTGGAGATCTGATTACCGAGCTATGTACAGAGCGATTTATAGTGTATATAGAGGTGTATTACGCATCGATGCGCATGCGCGTCTGCGAGCGCCCGCATTCTGCTCCGGCTTGCATGTCTCAAAGCTTCCATAGCGACCTTGTAAAGTTGTAAGGAAACGATGATTAAACGAGTCCAGAAACATAATGTACAGCTTAATCATAATGTGCTGATCCCCGATGATAATACGAAGTGGCAGGAAAGTGGATGGACCATGTAATAGAAGCTTTCTTTGGAAAAAGGCAAGCTGCTTTGCTCTCTCCTGGGAAAGACACAATTCAGAGAGCCAAGTGTTTGGAAGCTTCTGCAACAGCTTATTCTGAAATTGGAAGGACAACTCTGCCTATTCATGTCCCAAGTCCCAACCTGCTTCCGTATAGGCTGCATCTATTTAGGTAGTTTTCCTGTTTGTCTGGCTGGCGTTGGCTGCTCCCTTCGTCCTCTATATCAAATTATACTGACATGTATTAAATAAAATTATATTGATTTTGATCAATTTTCTAGAAAGAAGTTGCAGCATTTATGTCACTAAATTAGTATCACTAGATTCATTTTGACATGTAGTTCAATAGTATAGTAATTTGATATCAATATCTTGATACTTTTTTGTAAAACTTCAGTTATATTTAAAAATATTTAACTTTTTATTAAAAAATATACTTATTCGCAGGTAGAGGGAGGAGGGAGTATGCCCAAAGTCTTCTCCATTATGTGGTTCTTTTGTTTTTTTACTATGTGTGCATCACTGCCTGAATTGACTTTGTTCTGTTGGGCTTGTATATAGACCTAACTTGACTTTGTCTATGTGGCTTTTGTGCGAGGGATACACCTTGTTCCAGCTCCTAGATTATATGTGTGTTTGTTGTTGATCATCTGGTTTGGCCTGACCTACTCCTCCTAGGTCCCGATCTTCTGGATTTTGCTCCATTTCACCATGATATTGGCCTGTGGTTGTTTTGGTATGAACTAGATGAACTGTGTGGTTCTATACTTCTATGGATGAACTGAAACTGTTGTTGGTGATTGTGATCTGGTGCTGTCAATGGATCAACATGATCCTAGTTAGGTTTAGTTTATTTCTTGAGTTGGATAATATTGTAATTTTCTTAGTTGTTTATTAATTCAATTTGTATTGTAACAAAGGATATTGTAAAGACAATGTATATTGTTTTGATACCAATAATGTTCATTGTTTTCCCTATTATTTTTAATTGTAAATTCTTATTGATAGTTTTAGTTGGAATTCAAATTTCTTCTATTCTTATTTGAATTCATATAGATGCTTATCTTATATTCTCATTTTCTATTCCTATTTGAATTTGTATTGTTTATTTGAATTCCAATTTGAATAAATATCACACTGGTATAGTGATGTTTTGAATTAGGATTCAAAGTCAAATTTGAATCTCATTTGAAAAAATTATTTTCCCCTCAAAAGCCTAATAACAAAGAGGTCATGTCGAAATCTATCGCACCCTCGCGACTAAACCCTAACTCGCAGCGAGAGAGAAACATCAATTCCCCTAGGTTTTATGCATTTAGGCGTGAAATTTTCCCTGTTTTACCATAAAATGTACTACCCTTTCTAATTCTACCCGGATCTATGCTCAAACCTGTGATGTTACAGTGAAGCAGGGTCGCCCGTCACGAGAAGGATCTCCCGACTCATGAAAACGAGCTCGGCACCGAGCGCGGGCTCCTCGAAACGCGGGAGAACCAGCTTACCGAGGGTCACCGTGTGCTCGCGGAGAAGGCAAGCCTCCTTTGCTGCCATGCACCATCGCCCTGTGCAAGTGTTACCGCACCGCCACAGCGCGCAGGGAGGCGACAGAGGCGGTGGCGATTGACTTGCTACAGCGTGCAGCTTCCGACACGCGGCGCGGGCCTGCCGCTCTCGTGACGGCGACCGACGTACGCCGGCGGTGCAACGGCCCGACCTGCAAACAGTGCAGCGGCCGACACCTATGGCGAGATCCCTCAGTCGTCGTAGACTTGTCTAACTCCAAAATGGACACCTCACACAGCCACATCCGAGCATTAGAGCATCTCCAGTCGCGTCCTCCAAACCGTCCCCCAAAGCGATTTGGGGCGCGCCGGACAAAAAAAGCGTTCCAGCCGCGTCCCCCAAAGCCCTTTTTTGTCCGGCGCGCCCGATACGGTGTCCGGCGCCCCGAGCCCGTCCCCGTCCCACGGGGGACGCACCGGGGACGCCGGACACAGCGAAAGCGAGGCCAACCGACGCGGGCCCGACCCGTCGGCGGCACGAGGGAAAATTCGTCTCACACTCCCGCCAAATCCTGCCGCTCCCGCCAAATCGCGCCTATACCGCCGCGCACAGGCCTCCCAAAACATATCCTGCCGCCGATTCATTTCTCCTATCCCGCCGATTTCTTTCTCCCTCCCGCCGTGCACCCGCCGCCGCCGCTACCCTCTCCCCATTCCATGGCGCCGCCGACAGCCCCCAAAAAGATGGCGAAGAAAGCGGCCAAGAAGCCGCCGGGCAATGCGACGATAGGGGCGAAAGCGCCGTTCGCGAAGCCGCGGAAGGCGCCGGCTGCGAAGAAGAAGCCCGAAGGCATGACCGAAGATGAATGGCAGCAAGATTGCCTGCGCCGGAAGCTATCGACGGCGGAGCGGAAAGGACGGAGGGCGGCGGAGGCTGGAGAAGAAGGCTCGGCGGCGCGCCGCGCACCCGCCGCATAATCGCCGGGTGTATCGCCGCCACCAACGCGAGCCCATATAGTACGAACGTGCCGGTGTACGTTCCGGGAGTCTTCTCTCCGTCGCAAGCCGCCTTCTACAACGACGGCCCCTCCGCCACTCCCGGGTGCGTGACGCCTAACTTGTCGCCGCACTACCAGGATGCGCTGCCGCACGGCGGCTTCAACCCCAACAACCTCTACTCCCGGCGTACGAGCAACGCGAGCCGGGACCCGGTCCGGACGGCGGCCCTTTCACCGGCCGCAGGGGTCCGCTCGAATACGACGGCGCCGGTGCCGAGGAGGACGACGGGGTTGAGGAGGAGGACGACGAGGAAGAGGACGGGGTGGAGGACGACGAGGAGGACGACGTTGAGGACGAAGAGGGCGGCGACGAAGAGGGCGGCGAGGAAGAGGACGACGAGGGTGCCGGTGACGATGATCTCGTGGAGGTAGACGCGGACGGCGTGAGGACGAAGAAGAAGAAGAAGAAGAAGGCGTCGGGCACACGAGGCCCGAAGTGGACGGTTCTGGAAGATCTTTGTCTCTGCGAGTCGTGGGCGACGGTGAGCCATGACTCCATCATCGGCGCCAACCAAAAAGGCGGGAAGTATTGGGCGAGGATCAAGGCCGAGTTCGATGAGCGCAAGCCGATCAACGGCGACTACCGGAAAGTGCCAATGAAGAGGAGCCAGAAGGCAATGTCGACGCGATGGGCCATCATCCGGGCGTCGGTGAACTCCTTCCATGGGTACCATCACGACTTAGAGACCGAGAGGCGACGAGCGGCGCCGACGTCGGCCAACCGGTACGACTTGTTTCTTCCATAATCCGTAGCGCCCACATTGTGTTCGATGAAATGACTCTGCTTTCTTTGGTTAGTTTGATCGGGCTATGGAATTGTACGCCAAGTACTCGGATGGTCACAGGCCGTTCGCGCCGACGCATTGCTATGGCAAGCTCAAAGTGAATGAGAAATGGAAGTTGACGCGCCTCGTCGTTGTCCAAGGGGAAGGACGCCATTGATCCGGACGCGTCGGCGGCAACGTCGGCAGGGCGTCCTACGGCAACAAGGCTGCCAAGGCCGCCTTGGCCGACGCTGCGTCGTCCGAGAAGACGCAGGCGTCGATCACGAAATGCCTCGCCGACGTCTCCTCGACCTTTATCTCCCGCGACAAGAAGGCCGACCAAAGGTGGGCCGAGCTGCTCAAGAGGCAAGAGGAGAAGGCGGAGCTCAAGAAACGCAGGGACGACATGTCCCTCGCCGAGAACGTCGACAGAGGGAATGTCTCCCGGACGCGAGCGGCGCACAACTTCTTCAAAGGCCGGATCCTCGACGACATCGAAGCCAAAATGGCGGCGGCGGACGCGGCGGCCCCGGCGGCGGCATCGGCATCGGCGGCAGCGGCAGCGCAGCAAGAGCAGGCCGACGCGTCTTCATCGGGTACACCTGCGTCGGCCTCCGCGTCGGCGACGGAGCGGACGCACCATGCACAGGAACAGGCGGATCGCGACGAGGTCGTCGTGCTCGACGGGCCTGCGTCGACTCAGGACACGACGCCGTCGACCAACCCCTTCTTCTAATTTGCATGCACCACCGGTCCGTAATATGATCGCGCGCCAGATACTTTGATCGATCGCCGCTACTCGATCGCGACGAACCGGCGGGAACGATCTCTTTTGAATGCATCTATTTGAATTTCTGATTGGGGGCGGCGTTTGGGGGACGCGGCTGGGGAGCGACGTCCCCCAAACGCGGCACGAACGAAACACGTCCCCCAAACGCTCAATCCGGCGCGATTTGGGGGACGGTTTGGGGGACGCGACTGGAGATGCTCTTAACTCCTCCACGCGGAGCCTCATCCGCATCGGGCTCCTGGGCGTTGCCGTGGGCGGCTCGTGCAGTGCTTCACTTCACTGGTTCCGAGCTCCCCCTTCTACAATCAGCTGCCGTCTGGCACGATGGAATGATAGAATACAGGGCGGCGGAAACTGCTGCAAATCTATCCGTTCGGGAGAGGAAAAGCTGACAGGTCAAACATTTCTTTTAGTGCAGACCAGGCAATCATAGAGGAGCAGTGCACGTCGGCTTTCGAGGCCAGCCGTACGTGTGCGTTGCTCATTGGTTTGCACGGCGCATACACAGTTGTACATCCCTAGCCGACCTCGTTTTTTGCAGCGGCTTCAAGGCAAGGAGTCGTCCAATTGAAATTGGCGAAGGATGCGTCTCTTCTGTAAAATTCTACTGCTCCCTCTCTCGCAGTTTATTATGCGTGCGCAAATTTATGTATTAGGTCACAAATTTTATGAACTTATCATTAATTATACTACCTCCATTTCAAGGAATAAGGCGTCTTCTTTTACGAGTTTTTTGTTTGGCCAAGAATTACTTCAACTAGATAAAGATTGTCTATATGAAATTAGTATCATTAAAAAGTGCTTTTCAATACGAATCCAACGATACTATATACATATAATATAATCAAGATTTTGTTACTCAATTTTTATGATCAAAGTTCATCTTGGAATACGCGTGCGCCTTATTCCTTGAAACGGAGGTAAATTATCATTAGAAAGTTTAGATGTTCTATTTTCTAATGATATAATTTTTTACATTAATTGATGTTCTATTTTCTAATGATATATTTTTTTGGCCTAAAAAAAAGTAAACTGATATAGAGGGAGTACTTGATTTTGCTTTTTGGCTGGAACAAGTTTTTCCACTAGAGAGTTCGAAGATGGGTCAAAGCTATAAATTCTGAGTTAGTCAAATGGTTGACAAATTAGTAGGAGATATCACTTGTTTTACACTAGTATAAACATTACGGTGTCTGCTTAACTAACACGACACACACACTTCATACTGCTTCAGGTAGTCCTAAACCTTACCACATGCCATGTTGCGTCTCCGTATGCTACGACCTAATATAGCACCACAATATCATATGGTTCTCGACGACTGTCGGGCGACGAC